>NC_047132.1:30560119-30643238 GCF_009829125.3 Periophthalmus magnuspinnatus
ATCAAGGAGCGTCTCATTGTCGATGGAGATATCAGCTTCAAAGAAATGCAGAAAATTGGAAAAAAAGCAGCCAAACATCTCAAAGCAGAGTATGGCTCCGCTGGCTCCCTCCTGAGGGCTGCTCAAGCACAAGACACCTCAGCTTTTGAAGCAGCCGCTGTGACCCATCTCAATAACGCTCTGACAGCCTTCCACAACCGCCCCAAGTCCACCCTGTCACGCTTCTCCTCCAGAGTGAGGAGGGCGTTCAGTTTTAATTAGGCCCAATTTGACGGCTATGTGCATTTACATCCATTTTGATGGAAAGAACGTTTCCTTTAAAATGTTTTAAAATGCATATATTTGTCTACATAATGTCCACAACATAACACACTGAGAGACGTCCACAACCACCTCAAGTCTGCTCTCACAATCCTCCAGACTAAGGAGACTAAGGCTCTCATACACACGCACACACACAAACACACACACACAACACCGTAATTTGATAAAAATGTGCATTTAGAACCATTTTGATTGAAAGAACGTTTCTTTTAAAATGCGTTAAAATGCATATATTTGTCTGAATAACGTGCTGAAAGCTATCCACAACCTTTTCATTTGGCCCAAAATTTGCATTTAGTAACATTTTGATAGAAACAATGTTTCTTTTGAAATGTAATTAAATGTAATTTAATTAAAAAATAAATAAAAAATTGCATAACCAATGTATTGCTTACTGTTGTGCTTCATTCATGTGCTCTGAATGTATTGAATATTTCAAGTTTCAAGTGTATTTCTCAAACACTGAAGAATGAACAAGAGAAAAATTAAATGAGTTTACCTGGAGTTTTTGGGGGCAATGCATTATAGGTGCATTATCCATCTCAACACTCAAATATCTGGTCTTGTCAACATATTAGAAGAAGACAACACCAGGATTAATGGCACCTGTTTCAACTTGTTATGAATATTAAAGACACGTGTCCACAACCTCAAACAGTCAGACTCAGACTCAAACTCAACTATATATCAAGTATCAACTTTATTTTTTACGATTATTTTATCTTTTTTTTGCTGTAAAACCCCTCACCACACACTTTATACACTTTTCTCACACAGGCATTAACATTTTCTCACATTTCTCTCTCGTTTAAACTCTCTCAAAGTTCAAACCTTCGTAGGCGTCTTTGTCGGTGCAGAACGTTTCATCGACATTGTGGGTTTTGTCGGGGAGAAAACAAATTGCAAACGTACAGCACTTCAGAGTCACACTGCGATCCAACGTTTATGTAAATTTGTCTGAACACATTCTGTACTGTACAGGAGACACGGCACGGAGGAGACTGATGGACAATGGTCTACAGTCCAACAGCCAATCAGGACGCAGAACACAATACACGTTCATACTCTGTAAAAAATCATGAAAAATTCCACAAAAGGGACAACTGTAATTTAACACAACTTCAGAAGGTAAATGAGAAGGAAACAAGTATAATATGGTTAAAAGCTCTGAAAAGTCAATTTTGAAGCATAGGTCTGATTTTAAAATATTCACAAATCCAAATCATTAAATTATTATTAATGTTCAGATTTTTGTTGTTTGTTAATAATATTAGTAAGTTGTTTTTTTTTGTTTTTTGTTTTTTTTGCACTGTATAGCTAATAATATTAAAAGAAAATACATAAAATAAATAAAACTATGTTCAAATAATCTTACAAATGTTTTATCCCGTTGCTCCACACACTAAAAACTCTCCAGACTGTGACGGCATGCGGTCGGGCGGTGCCTGTAGCTCTGTGAAAATATTCAGTTCACTCCAGCAGATGTGACCCGCCTCCTTCCTCCCGTCGCCTTTAATCAACTCAAAGACACAACTCCCTGTCGCTAATAACACGGCTAATATGTCCTAATCTCTGGGGACACTTTAAGGGGGTAAAAGCGGAAGACGCCATCTGTCGTTGAAAGTGATAGCCCCTCGCCCCCCTCTTTTTAACCCCTCCTTTTTACGCATGCGTCCGGCACACTCGCGACGCGTGCCACGAAACCTAATGGGCCGTGACATTACATTACGCCCCCGCCACGCCCAGTCCTTTAGCCCGGGGACGCGTGCGCTTCATCGTGGGCCCCTCTGCGCTTCCTCCAGCCCCCCGGGGAGTTGGAGTAGAAGAGGGAGGAGGGGGCATGTCCAGATGGGTCCCGGTCGCACGTGCCGTTGCGGTTCTTGATTAGCTAGTACATCTGTTGGGAGAAGTGCTAGCCCCACTGCGGCCCTAATTGGCTCAATGTGGATTATTCCCGTGTCGCCGTGCCCCCCCCCCCCCCTCCTCACCTCCACCCTCTGCTCCTGACATGCTCCCGACGATAAGAACAAGTCCCCGAGGACGCGAGTACAAACAGGCTGTCCATTCAAAGTGCGTTTATCTTAGCAGCAAACAAATTAGCGACAAAACGCCTACTTGGCCGGCTACGTTAGCTTAATTAATCTAATATAACTTAATATTATTGTAAGACTAATTCCCTGTTGATCCAAGCGACATTTCTCAGACACAGACTGAAACACTGAATATAATAAAAAATAAAAAAATGATCAGAAGTATTATAATGATTACATATAAAATGATTTGATTATCTCCATTGTCAACCTCATTAAGCAGCGTATTTCAGTTTTGTTTTCTAAAGATACACTATGGAGCTTTTCCGGGGCGAGATCTGCCAACTACTCATCTCCGAATTGTGTCGCTTTGCCTGCTTTTTCCAGAGTATGGCATTAAACGTATCTGTTGTGCATTTAGCATTCAGTTACCGATGTTTTTCTCGCTCGAAAACACTTGTGTTCTTACAGTAACTGGGCTCGCTTTTCCATAGATCTGACCAATAGCTAGGCCTGGTACCAACCCCAGCTTTTCTACGTGGAGATAGATATGATTAATACGATACTGTGGAACATTCTAGGCAAATCTCCATGGGGACAAGCAAGAAACAGACACAATTCCATGTAATTTTAATTTCCTTTTCCGGAAATGTGCTGCATGAAATGTGTGTTTAGTTGGAAATTTAACCCACACACTCAACTTGATTAGCATAATTTAAAACAGTTGTGTGTGGTATTATTTTTGATATTTACTTTGACGCGATGAGCCGTGAGTGTCATTTTGTTTTGCTGATCTTCGTTCTTTGCCGTGTTATCTCTCTGTGCAGCTCCATGTGTCTAAAGTTTTCTGGACATGTAAATGAGACAAATCGTTTGCATCAGGCTGGACATTCGCCCGGGGCATAATTTTATGTAACCGGGGGGGCGGGCGACAAAATGCAAAAGGCAAATACAGAGCCATAGCTGCTTTAAAGTGACCTTATAAGGAGCTGCTAATCTACAGCGTATAGAAAGAGTCTGCAGAGCCACAACACACGAACAGTACACAGATATTAGGCCTTAAATAAACTCATCAGATTCATTGATTAGTTAGATGATCAATGAACAGTTTAATGAAAAAGTATAATCTTCAATATAAAAAATAGCAAATGTAAAAAAATCAAATCAAGACATTCATTTTATAAAGATAGAAATAACAGCTCGACTAGTTTGATAATCACTCGTTAAATGTAAAAATAGCCCACTGACTTTATTTATTTTGTATTTTTATGTATTTAAGTATATTTTTTTAATTTATGTATTTATTTATGTGTTTATTAAGGGGTTTTTTTTGTTTTGTTTTTTGTAGTTTTTATTTGTTTTATTTATTTGGAACAATGCATGCTAATGAACAGACATGAAGCCCCAGTTGTTCCAGTTCTCCGTTTAGCCAATAAGCTAAACCATTTACATCAATATAAATATACAGGGTGTCCATCAAGTCTGTTTAAAATAAAATAAAAAATATATTACAAAGGCAGTTGATCATATATCTTACTCAGACGTGTTCTGTTGTACTGTTCCAAAGTGTTTGACCTCATTTAATCCACCTCTACATGAGCTCCATTAGTCACATGAAGCATATCAAGACGGGACTGGATTTCTCACCGTGTTTCGCTGCAGCAGAATCATCTAATCGATGCTTCAATCTCATCTGTATCTTTGGCTTTAGTTCAGTAATGTCCCGTATCTTTGTTCGATTCACGATGTCTTTAACACAGCTCCGTAGAAAGCAATCCAGAGGTGTGAGATCTGGTCCATCCCTTAAACCCAAACTGTCTGGAAATGTTTGATTAAGGAACTCACTGAACACGCAAACCCCAGTGTGATTAAAAACTTTTAGAACCATGAACAGAATAAATCTAATTATTATATCTTATCACTTGCCTTTGTAATTACATTCTAAAACTGTAAAGAGACTTTATGGACACACTGTATAATGTTAAAAGTACAATAACAAGGAATTACAGAAATGTAGTGAAAGACTTTTGCAACAATTTAGTTAACCAATTCTTTTCTTTTTTTTTTACTGAAAAATGTTTTACAAATATGTATAACAGTTACTTCCTACTGCTTCTTCTTCATTTGGCTGTGTGGTAAAAGTGAATCAAATAGAGCGCTCATCTGTGCCATGTTAACTAAAGGTTCACAATATCTGCTTTATGATGCTTCTGGTTCTATTTCATCCCACCTGAAGTTCTTTCCAACACATTTGATAGTGAGTCTTAACCACAGACTGTACAAAGAGGTGGACTAAGTGAGTGTGACGTCACCCACAGTGTTCGGTTCCAAGTCAAATGAAGCTCATCGAGGCTAAAAGTTATAGGGCAAATTTGGAGACGATTTCCATATTTAGAATTCCAACCGCAAGTATCATAGCAACCAAAGAGCCGATCCAGAGCGAGGCTGTTGAAGGCTGTTGCTAATGCAAGCGGGAGCGACCTTGGGGAAAGAAGGTGCCTGATTTGTCTCTTATTAATGTTCATATCTTGATTTACAGACACAATGGCGAAATAAAAATACATAGGATGTAGAGCAAGAGTCAATGGAGCCAGAAGCGCACCCATGAGGACTTCCTGTTTGGAATACAGCTTGTGCATTAGCTTTGTCCATTTATATGAACAGTCCTTGGTCTAAGTCAACACTGCATCAAATGTTTTACAGGATGCCCCTCGACGAATGAAATGGTAACATCTACTTCTTGTGCATAATTATTATAGTTACACTTATATTTACTACAGTGTATAAATGTGTGGTACCTCTTACAGTTACATTTATTCAGTGTATAAACGTGTGGTACCTCTTACAGTTACATTTATTCAGTGTATAAATGTGTGGTACCTCTTACAGTTACATTTATTCAGTGTATAAATGTGTGGTACCTCTTACAGTTACATGTATTCAGTGTATAAATGTGTGGTACCTCTTACAGTTACATGTATTCAGTGTATAAATGTGTGGTACCTGTTACAGTTACATGTATTCAGTGTATAAATGTGTGGTACCTCTTACAGTTACATGTAATCAGTGTATAAATGTGTGGTACCTCTTACAGTTACATGTAATCAGTGTATAAATGTGTGGTACCTCTTCGTTGGGGGCCATCTCTCTGCTCCCACGGGGCTCGGCCGTGTCGCCCAGACTCTTGTAATAGTCCCCAGTGCTGGGCTGTTTGCTGAAGCTCCTCGATTTACGGTTTGAATCCACACGGCGCAGTTTATCGTGACCTTGTCCGACTGTGAGCTGAAAACAGAATCAAAAATACACTTTCAAATGACAGTTTTATTAAATGTCTGTGTAATCCCTCAGGTCTGATCAATAGTAACAGAAAAATTTGAATGTCAACTGGAGAAAAAGCTGACAGATTTGGGATATTCTTTTACTACAGTTTTACTAAATATACGTTGATACAAGAGGGATTTTAGTGTTTCGCTTCATAAAAATAGAACACACTCCAAGGAAAAGCAAAACTGTATATGTTAGTGACACAATCGCAATTTAATAATCTGGTAATGAACTTTTATACACACACCTGCACCTGTTTTTAAAGCTTTACATGGACTTGTATGCTTGTGTGTTTTGTTAGTTTTTCTGCTTATATTGTATTTTAAACGGGGAGCCCATGAAACAGAGAGTCCAAGTGTTCTCATTGATTCGAATGTATAAATAAAGCAAACGACGACGTTAAATCTGTCAACTGGACAAATCTTGTAGGAGTGAAGACGTTTCGCTGCTCATCTTCAGTTTATTATTTCTCAGGCCCCCATTTCTGTTTAAGGAAGTAGACTACATTACTTTGTTTACATAATCTCTCCCCCATCTACAACTCCATCCTCAGACTCAGAACAATGAGAACAATAGCAGGGTCGTTAAGGGCTGAATAGGTTAGTCTCATCTGAAACTGGAGACAATAGCTGTTTACAGTTTCAGTGTGGTTAGCCCCTCCCCTCAGATAGATTTAAAAGGCAGTGGCCACCAGCAGTAATCTGAAGTAGCGTCTTGGATGAGCAGCGAAACGTCTTCACTCCTACAAGATTTGTCCAGTTGACAGATTTAACTTCGTTGTTTGCTATGGATCAGACCTGGACGACTCAGAGTCTACACAGACATGTATAAATAAAGATACAATGCCTTATGAAGAACAGATGGTTTGTTTAGTTTTCACTCGTTTCTGTGTAGACTCTGCACATCTGATCGAACGACAGAAGAAGAAGAAGAAGCGGGAGGAAGAAGAGAGACCGAAACAGTGTGAGGGAGTCTTTCAGTTTGGTTTAAACTCCCCCATAATGAAAAACAAAGGGTCATTTGTGGGTTAATTCTGCAGCTTATCCACATTGTGTGACTGTGACTCGGTTTAAATCAGCTTTATCTGAACAACACAATATGGCACAATGTATTTTTCTTTACACTACTGGGATGTTTTGGGTTGTTTTTGGCCTATATGATCAGATCCATCCATCCATTTTCTTCTGCTTATCCAGGGCAGCAGTCTAAGCAGGGACTCCCAGACTTCCCTCATCCCAGACACTTCCTCCAGCTCCTCCAGTGGGACCCCATGGCGTTCCCAGGCCAGCAAAGAAACACTGTCCCTCCATAAAAAGTTGAACTAATCACTTCTATGCCTCATTACAGATGCAAACTCACAACTAAAGTGTTTAATTCTCCTGTTTATTTATTGCAGCTCATGATTTTGAACAAAACTGTAGATTTAGAATATTTTTTTATGGTTTAAATCTGCTCTAGTTTTTGTGTCAGTTACATAAATTAGTTCCAATACCATCGTGCATCGTCTATATTTACTTCAGTGATATATCGGACTTTGAATGTGTTGGTGCCGTGTGGTGTGTCCAGTGTAAACGAGACCCTTTAACCCTTTAACCCTTTGACCCTTTGACCCTCACTGTGGGGTCAGCCGGACACTCTCCCTTTCCACTGTCAGGTCTGGGTCACGCAACAAGATCCACACTTTCACGTTATAAGCTCTCATCTTTAGTTTAGCTTTTTGTTCTTTGCACGTTTTTGTAAATTGCGCAGTGGTGGAAGAAGTACTCGATTTTGTTAAGTAAAAGTACAGATACCAGGGCAAAAAAATAAATAAAAGTAAAAGCATCACATGAAAAAAATCTACTAAATGTGTTCAAGAACTTGAAAAATGTAGTTAAAGAGTAAAATGTGAAAGTATTTGATGGAAGAAGTACTTGGTTTTGTTACTTAAATAAAAGTGCAGATACCAGGGCAAAAAATAGTCAAGTAAAAATAAAAGTATCACATGAAACATCTACTGAAGTAAAAGTATTAGTTTTAAAAAGTGTACTTAAAGAGTAAAAAGTAAAAGTATTTCACGCAGATTGAGTCTTATAAAGCTTCAAATACAGTGATTTTGATACAGGCCCCGCCCCTTTTTAAACAGCCCTTTACTGTAACAAGATGCACATTTTAAAACATGAGCTGTTGAAATAAAAGTATGTGTCATTTTTAAAGCTTTTGTGTAAGAACATACAACCAAACCTGACCTCACACAAAACACACAAACAATACAAACAAACACCAAAATATATATCATGTATTTGTAATAGTATTTAAAGGTCCTATATTACACAAGACATGTTATAATGTTGTTCCTCCTTAAAAACAGACCTGGAGTTGTGTTTTGTTTCATTCACACATGTTTGAGAAACACTTTATTATTAGTCTGTAACATCTCCAAAGCTCAAAATGCTCCGTTCCACCTTGTGATGTCATGAAGTGGTAGTTTTCAAGTTAACAGCTCCTTTTAGCTTTAGTTCAGTAGAAAATGGCAATTCCAGACCTGAAATGATCCAAATGATTGTCAGGACGAAACCAGGACTAAACGAGGACTAAACGAAGACTAAACGAGGACGAAACGAGGACTAAACCAGGACTAAACGAAGACTAAACCAGGACTAAACCAGGACTAAACCAGGACTAAACCAGGACTAAACGCAGACTAAACCAGGACTAAACCAGGACTAAAAATGGAGAATCAGCGTTTCAGTTTAGTGAAGTTAAAACCTGGAACATTCTTCCTGAAGATGTGACACAGACCTCGACTTTGACAATGTTAAATCCAGGTTCAAACGTTTCTGTTTATCTGTGCGTATGACAGAAAGGGGTTAATTCTGCACTTTTCTTCTTTAATGTCAATATTATGATGATTATTTATGGTTCAATTTGTTATATTGTGATTTTAATGTCTTTTTTATTCTGTAAAGCACTTTGAATTACCTTGTGTACCAATCAAGACTATGGAGTTTAAAACCACAATGAAGCACTTTTTCCACTACTACACTGTTATAATGTCATTTCCTCATCACAAACAGACCTGGAGTTTATGTAAAATCAAACTTCAACAGGTCTTGAAGTATTTTTTCGAGCTTTGAAATGCAGGACAAACCAGGATTACTCAAACATGAATCAATCCGAATAAATTTGATTAAGCTAATGATGACAAAACACAGTTAAACTTTGCTCACAGCTCATAAAAGTGGATTTTACATGCGTTCCTTTTACAAAACAAAGACATTTTCCTAATATAATCTACTATTTACATCGCTGTCTCCAATATCCAATAGCTATTATGCTTATTAACCTTTTATTTTTGTAATTTCTAAACTAAACTGTTGCATAACTGGGTAAAAAGAAACACAAAGAACTACTGCGACTTGGTTTAAAGCAGCGTGATCTGAAAAACAAAATGGCCGCCATCATTGTTAAATGACGTGTACTTTGTCTTTGTGCTACTGGGAAATGTTTGGTTATGTTTTGGATATTATAAGATTTAATTTAAGCTGTAAAAGGCTGAATTAATAACGTCTATGTGTCATTATAGATGTAAACTATGTGCGTAAGAGGTTCGTTCTGCTGTTTATTTTAATTCTTGATTTTTTAACAATATAACGTCCAAACTCGACTGTTACATAACTGGACTGTAACAGGAAACATCGAGAACGTCGTTTCAAATCAGGAGCTGTGCAAACACACTCTGGGATACATAAAAAAAAAAAAAAAAAACTAGGCCGATATGTTAGCAACAATAGCAGGACTGACAGCCACTTTGCCTTTCAAATACTCCCTAAACATCACCCCCTCCTCCTCCTCTTCCTCTTCTTCCTCTTCCTCCTCTTCCTCCTCATTTACATCTGAACAGACTTTTCTCACGAAATGTCAAACAGGCTGTGTCTCAATGTCCTCACTCCTCCCTACAGGGGGCGCTGTTCAGCTTTAATGCCATTGTTAGTGCTGTTTAAATGTCCACTTGGTGAAAAAGTAGTGAGCTTAAAATTTCCCACAATGAAACTTGAAAAGTAGTGGACATGAGGGGGCGCTAGAGCGGTCAGTGTGGACCACAATGCACTTGGAAAAACAGAGGACAGAGACGAGTGTTTAACTGGACACAGCACGACTGAATGAAGCAGATAGAAGTACTACTACTGTAATACTAGTACTACTATAACCCTAGGACTACTACTACTATAATACTAGTACTACTACTAAGACTGATACGACTGAATGAAGCAGATACAAGCTGTTTAACTCAGTACTGCAAATACTACTACTGTAATACTACTACCATTATAACACTAGGACTACTACTACTATAATACTAGTACTGCTACTATACTACTTTTACTGATACGAATGATGACTGTTTACCTTCGCACTGCAAATACTTTTACTATTATACCTGTACTACTACTACTATTATTATACCTGTACTACTACTACTACTACTATTATTATACTTGTACTACTACTACTACTATTATACCTGTACTGCTACTATACCACTTTCACTGATATGACTGAATTAAGCAGATACGAGCTGTTTAACTCAGTACTGCAAATACTATTACTGTAATACTAGTACTACTATAACACTAGGACTACTACTACTTTAATACTACTACTACACTAGTATTACTGACACGACTGAATGAAGCAGAGAGAAGCTGTTTAACTCAGCACTCCAAACACTACTACTATTATACCTGTACTACTACTACTACTACTATAATACTAGTACTACTATGATACTGCTTTTACTGATACGACTGAATGAAGCAGATACAAGCGTTGGTTTATTTCACGGTTGATCCTGATTATGAATAAAACTCTTTTAAATAAAACGTTACTGTGTAAAGCTGCTAGTGTTAGCCGTTTGCGTTAGCCGTTAGCGTTAGCTTTAGCTGTTAACAGAGCGAGAATTTCCACATCGTTGATAAAAAAATGAAAAATCCAGCCCGTTTACGTGAGATAATCTTGATAAAAACTTGTCAGATTATTATTCGTCCATAAATACTTTCGCGCCAATCAGATTTGAGCTTTATTTATGACAGAAATCAAGTCACATGACCCTGAAAGTAGCGAGCTGTGAGTCCGAATCTCTATGAACGAGTCCTGTATAGAGTAGGGTTAAGGGCTGGGGGAGACATTCGCACACATCCAGGTGAGGCGCTCAAAGTCAAGAGGAAATAATGGCGCTCGGCGTGACCTCTGACCTTGGCTTAGCGGTGTCATGTTAAGGGTTTGGATAAGCCGTGTGTCGTTGTGTTGCCTCTCGTTCGCCGTCAAAGAAATGCGGCTCCAGGTGGAAGTGTAACACGAGACACAGACGCACCGAGCGGCAAAACAATACACAAAACGCACAATGGATTTCAGCTGCCGCCTCCTCCTCTCGTCCCGCGCACAAATACACGGACACACTGTGGGTTTCTGGGTATTAAATAGATCCGTCAGTCAGCGTGCGGCCATTGTTATATATTTGTTTTACTGTCTGAACACGGTGTTTGTGTTTCAAAGCCCTGCAGACCTGTTGTGACGTGAAAAAGTAACAGTTTTATGTGGTTTTACCCGTCGGACACGTCAAAAGTGATACACAGTTACTGCTATTTTAAAATCAGTGTGGAAGGTAATAAAGTACAAGTAGTAAAGTGCTGTATTTAAGTAGGATCTTGAAGTATCTGTGCTTTACTTAAGTACGTTTACAGTGGTACTTTCTACTCCACTACATTTTTGAACAGGACTGAAAAGTAAAAAGTACTTTTCATATAATTTGATGGTTATTTTTACCATGTTTGTGGAAACATCCGGACTAAAGTTTTCGAGTTCAAGTTTTGAGGAAAACAACTTTGAGGAAAACAGAAAATAAAAATTAAGAAATTGATTCATAAATATGTCATTTTGAATCAATATCACCACATTTACACTTTAACAAATGAACAACACTTGGTGAAATACTTTCACTTTTTACTGTTACATTTTTAAACAAGTACTTAAGTAGATGTGATACTTTTACTTTCACTTGAGTATCTTTTTACCTCTGTATTTTTTTACTTTAAAAATGTACTTTAAGAGTAAAAAGTTAAACAAGTACTTAAGCAAAAGTAGCACATGAAAAAATCTACTTGAGTAACTGTTTATCTCTGTATCTGTACTTTTACTTTTAGTCTTGAAGTACATTTTACTCATGAAGTACATTTTCAAACGAATAATTAAGTAAAAGTAATACATGAAAAAATCTACTTGAGTAACTGTTTACCTCTGTGTCTATACTTTTACTTTTTACGCTTAAAGTACATTTTTTAATAGAGTACTAAGTAGATTTTTTCATCTGATACTTTTCCTTTTACTTGAGCAACTTTTTACCTCTGTATCTCTACTTTTAGTTTTTACTCTTAGAGTACATTTTTAAACAAATACTTAAGTAAAAGTATCACATGAAAAAATCAACTTGAGTAACTGTTTATCTCTGTACTTTTACTTTTTACTCTTAAAATACATTTTTAAATGAGTACTTAGGTAAGTAAATAGTAAGTAAGTAAGTAAAGTTACTCAAGTAAAAGTAAAAGTATCACATAAAAAAATCAACTTAAGTAATTGTTTAAAAATAAAAAAATATATATAAGTACAGATACAGAGGTAAAAAGTTACTCATGTAAAAGTATCACATGAAAAATACTTCTGTATCTGTACTTTGTTTTACTTTTAAAGTACATTTTTAAACAAGTACTTAAGTAGATTTTTTCACATGATACTTGAGTAACGTTTTTCCTCTGTATCTGAAATGTCCACTTCTAAAACATTCAACAAAACACTTTTGTCAAAGTACTGAAATGACTAAAGTACTCAAGTAGATTTTTAGATGTGATACTTTACTTTTAATTGAGTACCTTTTTACTTCTGTATCTGAAACGTCCTCCCCTAAAACATTCAACCAAACACTCTCGTCACAGTATTAAAATGACTAAACAAACAGAATGTAAATTATAATTTGAATACTATAATTAGTAGGTCACAGACGTCTTTACTGTTTGGTCTTTACCGTGTACAAAACCTCAGCCTGTACTTTAAACCTCATATTTGTGTAGTATTTCAACGCTCCAGCTCCTGAATCCTCATTTCAAAACACAAATCTCTCCATCATCTTTACATCCAAAACCTCAACAAACATAACGCACACATATCTCCTGCGTTTTGCCGACAGTACGCGCCTCTTACCTGAGCGGCGGGGAGTTTTTCATGTACTCTGAGCGGCGTCCGACCCACAAAAAGCAGCTGTCATCAGATCCACGGCCCACGCAGCACTACACCTGTCACTCTACCTGCCCTCTCACTTTACCCCGGCCCTGCTCAGTTTCCTCCGCTCCACTGCGCAGGTACAATGATGTCACCGCCGCCCACGCACGGCCACGCCCCTCTGGCCCCGCCCCTCTGCCGCTGTATGCAAAGCGACGAAGTACAAGCCGTCCAACATGGATGACTACTCCGTCTGTCTCTTTCTAGGCTGGAAATACACAGTAGTAGTCGTAGTACGAGTCATATTTAGCATTTTGTTTAGTGACTTTGAATCCACTGTTTACAAATGCACCAAAAAACTGTGTACTTGTACTGTAAGAGTAAAAAGTTAAAGTACACAGTATATTTTTAAACAAGTACTTGATACTTAAACTTTTACTTGAGTAACTTTTTTCCTCTGTATCTGTACTTTTACTTTTTAGTTTTAAAGTACATTTTTTTAACGAGTACTTAAGTAGACGTAAAAAGTTACTCAAGTAAAAGAAAAAGTATCACCTCTGTATCTGTACTTCTAATTTTTATTCCTGAAGTACATTTGTTAAAAGAGTACGTAAGTAGATTTTTTCATGTGATACTTTTACTTGAGCAACTTTTTACTTCTCTATCTGTATTTTTACTTTTTACTCTTAAAGTGCATTTTTAAATGAGTACTTGATACTTTTACTTGAGTAACTTTTTACCTCTATCTTAACTTTTAGCCTTAGTTTTTACTCTTAAAGTACTTAAGTAAAAGTATCACATGAAAAAATCTACTTGAGTAACTTTTTACATCTGTATCTGTACTTTTACTTTAGTCTTAAAGTACATTTTTTAACGAGTACTTAAGTAGATGTGATACTTTTCCTTTTACTTGAGTGACTTTTTACCTCTGTATCTGTACTTTTTCTTTTTACTCTTATAGTACATTTTTAAAAGAGATTTTTAAAAGTAGATTTTTTAATGTGATACTTTTACTTGAGTAACTTTTTACCTTTGAAACCTTGTTTTTAACCTGGCAGCTCATTTCAAACTTCTACTGCATATTCATGAGCATCAGTTTGTACTTTCTAGGCACCATTTTGAAGACTTTTGAATTATTAGTCACTATGACAACGACCCTGATTTTTCATCTTTAAAACCCGAGGAAAACTCACAGAGGGACTGTAATATCCATGGATTTCAGAGCAAAAGTAATACAAATTTAAGTCGGTGTCATAGTAATTAATATTTTTTTCTTATCATGAGAAGCATTTTGAATTATTCTGTGTAAGAATTGTGCCCTGCCTGATTCAAAACTAAATATTCTATGTTTTTGAATGGTCAAAAGTCCTCAAGATGGCGTCCGTAACAGCGAAAAGTCCTATTACTGATTAAATACATGAAAAACAGCTTCGTCCAAACTATCCCGGTTACCATGGCGCCCAGCAGAGAACATAGGTGTGCGTTAATCTTAATTGTGTGTGTGTGTGCGTTTAATAGTTAATGAGGACAAGTCACCTGGGCGCGGGGGAGGGAAAAGGGGCGGTGCTAATTAAAAAGCGTCCCTCACGTGACCGACGGAGCTGCGCACGGCTCGTAAAAAAAAAACAAAAAAAAAACCTGGAAACTGCCTAGCAACCGGACACGAGCACGAGTGTGAGCAGAGTAACACAACCAAACCTGACTTTGCATAGAAAAACTGAAATAATGCAAAACAAAGCTCCAACAAACACCAAAATAGAAATGATCTGAGGGAAGTGAAGCATGAAATCTGTTTGTAATTCATTTATAATATTATTTAAAGGTCCTACATTACACAAAAAAGACTCTTGGGAGCTTTAATCCATGTTAGAAAGTTGTTATCTCATCAAAAACAGACCTGGAGTCGTGTTTTGTTTCATTCACATGTTTGAGTCACACTTTATCATTAGTCTGTACATCTCCAAATCGCAAAATGCTCTGTTCCACCTTGTGATGTCATGAAGTGATAGTTTTTAAGTTAACAGCTACGTTTTACCTTTAGTTCTGGAGAGATTGGCAATTCCAGAGTTGAAATTACCCAAATCTAGAGAAGGTGTGGAAAACCTTCACTCAGTTCACTCAGCGGAGCACTTCCTGTATCACCACATGATGACATCACAAGGTGGAACAGAGTTTTTTCAGTCTGAGAGAAGAACTCAGGCTAAATTTGGCAGGGTTTGTGTGTTAAACTTGTGTGAATGAAACAAAACAACTCCAGTTCTATTTGAGATGAGGAAACGACATTGTAACAAATCAGAAAATAGCGTAATATAAAAAATGGTAAAATTTAACACAAAACAGTCCAAATATGAACCAATTTCCTCATTTGAAAAAATTGTCCTGCAAGTTTTTTTTTCTTTTTTAAATTATTTTTTTCATAACATCAGAAAATAGCGCAATATGGGAACTGCCGATCTTTACAGGACAAAAGGTAATGGGAGCTGTTAATTTGAAAACTACCACTTGATGACATCACAAGGTGGAACAGAGCGTTTTGAGCTTTGGAGATGTACAGACTAATAATAAAGGGTTACTCAAACATGAATGAAACAAACTCACTCCAGGTCTGTTTTTGAGGAGGAAACGACATTATAACACGACTCCATTTTGTGTAATATCGCTCATTTAAAGCCTTTTTTCTGAACTTTTCCTCCTCTCTGAGTTGCTTACATGTATAATTTTAAAGTTAGAGATCTGATATGGCCGCATTAACGATCAGCCGTGTGTGTCTTGTTCTTTGAGACAGGAAAAGAAATGGGTAAATACTTAATGAGGTGAAAGTGATCTCTAAGGTTGATCAACTTTTTCGTAATTAAAGTCGTCGGTGAACTCGCTTTGTCAGACGAAGAGTTTGGAGAGTGTGGTTTTAATCCCTTGCATTTTTCCACTTTCGTAGATGCGCCGTTCCCTTCGTGAGGGATCTGGACTAGGCCTGCTGGAACAATATTATATTTTTTGGGGTCAATATTTATCATGTGGACATTTTATTTGAACTACTGGAACATTTTTTTTGTTATTTTTTGGCTGTATGAGAAGATTTAAGCTGTAAAAGGTTGAATCAATCACTTCCACGACTCATTACAGATGCTTTCTTTACCTTAAATCTTTACTTTTGTTTTATTGTTGGATCCTTTTTGACCTAACCTTCGTAGTATCATGTGTTGTTATGCAGGGGTGTAACTAAATGTAATGTAAAATAAATGCAACTTATTTTTAATCTTGTCAATTAATCGTTTCTCTTTTTATTACTTATTCAAATTTCAGATATTGCATATGGATTTACATAGATATGGAAAAAATGTCTGTGTAACTGTGTATCTCCTGACAAACTGATATTTTAAGACAGTCAGAACTTTTAATTGACCTTGTCGCGGGCCACAGAAAGTGACATGGCGGGCCGCATTTGGCCCACGGGCCTTGAGTTTGACATGTGCTATAGACACAACAGCTTTTTGACGATTGTGCACAGTTCATTCAATAAACCCAGACTTTTTGATTCAAGACACTTCTCTGTTGATTTTATCCATTCATCCATGTTCTTCCTCTTATCCGGGGCTGGGTCGCGGGGGCAGCGGTCTAAGCAGGGACTCCCAGACTTCCCTCACCCCAGACACGTCCTCCAGCTCCTCCACTGGGACCCCAACGAGTTTGTGTGTTCAGTCACGCTTAGACACCTACACAATGTTCATTTCTGTTAAGTCGCCAGAGTGATCAGCATGTTAATCCATCCATTTGCTTAATTTCCTTTCTTTTCATCAGTCTAAGCAGGGACTCCCAGACTTCCCTCACCCCAGACACGTCCTCCAGCTCCTCCGGTGGGACCCCAAGGCGTTCCCAGTCCAGCCGAGAGACACGGTCCCTCCCTCCACCCATTTCGGCCGCTTGTATCCGCGATTTTGTCCTTTCGGTCCTTACCCAGAGCTCATGAACATAGGTGAGGGAAGAACGTAGATTGTCCGGTAAATCGAGAGCTTTGCCTTTGGACTCAGCTCCTTCTTTACCACGAAGGTCCGATACAGCGACCGCATCAATTCAACAATCCAACTGTCAATCTCACGCTCCATCCTTCCCTCACTCAAGAACAAGACCCCGAGATACTTGAACTCCACCACTCCACTGGAGAAGTGTTGATTTTATATTTTTTTTTAGATTTTTACTATTAAAAATTCCACAATTTTGGTGTCACAAAGAGGATCTTTGTCTGGTTCTTTTTGTGCGACTGTGATCCGGCAGCTGGGTCCCCTTCCTGCAGTAATGACGAGGGCGTTTTTCTCACAGAAAAACGCCGGCGCTAAGGCCTCGAACCTGATCTTATAATATTTAAAAAGAAAAAAGGGGGAAACTAAAATACTAAAACACTAATGCTAACACTTTAAACTGAAAGACCTTGCCACTACTTGCTTTTAATTTTATATTTTCACGATTTTTACCATTAAAAAACCCACAACAAACCTAATGACTAAAGTGTTTCCCTCTGCTGTTTATTTATTGCAACTCATGATTTATTTTTTTTTACAATATTGCAGATTTAAAATAGTTTTTGTGGTTTAAATCTTGGGTTTTCGCATCAGCTTCATAAATTAGTCTCAATATTATCAATTATCATCGTCTATATTTACATCAGCGATACATCTACTTCAAACTTATCGTGACCGGCCTGATCTGAACACTGGGTTAATTACTGACATTATAATCAGGCCTGTCTCTCCATCTTTGTGTTTATCAACCCGAGGCCTGTGTGTTAATGAGCAGCTCGTTAGCGGCGTTTAAACAATAACATCTTTGTCCCGGCTCGGACAGAACATAGTGTGACGGGCGACTGATTAGACCCGAGAGAGGACGGGACGGACTGACATCTCTATTCTAGGGGTCGGAAAAAACTGAGACAAACAAATATTGTGTTTATTTGTTGGGTTTTCGTACTTCTGCAACGGTTTAGACGTGTGGAAAAAATAGTTGCGCCAAAAGTTTAAGGTTCTATATGACGCAAAATAATACTGTTACCTCATCAAACAGACCTGGAGTTGTGTTTTGTTTCATTTTGTTTGAGTTTATTATTAGTCTGTTACATCTCCAAAGCTCAAAACGCTCTGTTCCACCTTGTGATGTGACCAAGTGGTAGTTTTCAAGTTACCAGCTACATTTTTCACGTTTAGTTCAATATAGATTGGAAATTCCAGGTGCTGAAATGATCCAAATGATTCTAGAAATGAATGTGTGGAGTTTAAAGACACAGTGGAGCACTTCCTGTATCACCACATGATGACATCACAAGGTGGAGCAGAGCGTTTTCTGAAAGACTCAAACTAAATATGGCTAAATAACACATTTTGAAGTTCAATATATAACTAATAATATTGACTGACACAACCTAAGAGCAGATTTAAACCATAAAAACTTTTCTAGAGCTACAATATTGTTAAAAATTCATGAACTGCAATAATCATTCAACCTTGTACAGCTTAAATCTGATCATACAGCCAAAAATAACAAAAAATGACATAAAACTGACTCTTGTGAGCTTTAAGTCGTGTTCTAATGCTGTTACCTCCTCAAAAACAGACCTGGAGTTGCGTTTTGTTTCATTCACACATGTTTGAGTAACACTTTATTATTAGTCTGTACATCTCTAAAGCTCAAAATGCTCTGTTCCACCTTGTGATGTCATCAAGTGGTAGTTTTCAAGTTAACAGCTCCTTTTAACATTTAGTTCA
The DNA here is from genome assembly GCF_009829125.3 of Periophthalmus magnuspinnatus. Lineage (NCBI taxonomy): Eukaryota > Metazoa > Chordata > Actinopteri > Gobiiformes > Gobiidae > Periophthalmus > Periophthalmus magnuspinnatus. The sequence continues at coordinate 30,578,802 of NC_047132.1, forward strand.
GTAGAAATTGACAATTCCAGGGCTGAAATGATCCAAATGATTCTAGTAAAAGGTGTGTGGAGTTTAAAAACACAGTGGAGCACTTCCTGTATCACCACTTGCTGACATCACAAGGTGGAACAGAGTGTTTTCTGAGAGACTCAAACTAAATATGGCTAAATAACACATTTTGAAGTTCAATATATCGCTGATAAATGATAATATTGAAACTAACTTATGCTACTAACACAACCAAAGAGCCACAAAACCACAAAAACTTTTCTAACGCGACAATATTGTTAAAAATGAATGAGCTGCAATAATCAGTCAACCTTGTACAGCTTAAATCTGATCATACAGCCAAAAATAACAAAAAGTTCTATTTTATTTATACTAACCGTCTCAACCCGGGTGTGTCCCACTTTTGAATTCTGAACATCTCATCACTCGCTGTTATCAACCGTTCATTAAAGCTCCTATATGACGCAAAACTGACTTTTTTTAGCTTTAATCCATGTTATAATGTTGCTACCGTCTCAAAAACAGACCTGGAGTTGTGTTTTGTTTCATTCACACATGTTTGAGTGACACTTTATCATCAGTCTGTTACATCTCCAAACGCCAAAAACGCTCTGTTCCACCTTGTGACGTCATCAAGTGGACGTTTAAGTTAACACCTACGTCTACCTTTTACCTTTTGTTCAGTAGATATTGGCAGTTCCTGGGCTGAAATGAGCCAAATGATTCTAGAAATGAAGGTGTGTGGAGCCACATGACGACGTCACAAGGTGGAACAGCGTGTTTTCAGTTTGAGAGAAGGAAAAACTCAGCCTAAATATGCAGAGTTTGTGTGTTAAACATGTGTGAATGAAACAAAATACAACTCCAGGTCTGTTTGTGATGAGGAAATATAACTTGGATCAGAAAATAGCGTAATATAGAAATAAATGTTTAAAAAAATTTTGAAATTTAATACAAAAGTGTCCAAATATCACCCAATTTCCTTGCGTTTTTTTTTTTCTTTTGCAGTTTCTTTTCACAAATCTCTCATTATAAGCCGTGGATTTGATAATCTAACTTTACATTTACACAAAATAACACGTATAAGTTATATTTTTGGACAACCACACTGACCACGTGTAGTTTTCTTTTTGATTTAACAACAGTAATTTGAAACATCTTAAGTCTAAACTCTCACCTGCTTCTTCCCGGCGTTACTCTCGACATGCCTCAAGTTGCTTTTCACCTTGAGAAACTCGGCTGAAGTCTGGTCCTGCGGCGGCGGTTCTGGGGCGGGGTAGGCGGGGGGCGGAGGGGGCACGGGGCCGCCCGGTGGAGGAGGCGGAGGGGGGTAGGCGGGCGGAGGAGGCGGGTTTTGAGTCTCCGTCTTGCTGCTGGAGCCGGCGCCGGTGTCTGGGTTGAGCATGTCCATGTACGCCTGCATGTCGGAGATGGCGGACTCATTTGTACCTGGAAAAACAAAGACGTAGAGTTTTACACAAATGATTGATTGATATGATTATTTTTACTTGTTTATTTCCTCGTAATGGTAAATTTATAACTAGTTTTATGGCAGGACTTCTCAATACTGTTGAATGTTAAGCCAGAAATGTCAGATTTGTTTTGACCACTAGGGTGCAGCACTGGTTTAACACTTTGTGCATGGAGCCTGTATTTAAATGAGTCAAACCTTTGTAAAAAAAACACACAAAACAACATTACCACAAACTGAGATTCACCAAGCAAACATAACATTGTATAGCAATTTATTTAACATGAAAATCCCAAGTTAAAGTATGATTTTAGAGCATTTAAGTCTCCAAATTTAAAGGGCCCATATTAAGCTTTTGTCTGATCTTTGTTCTAATGTCATTTCCTCGTCACAAACAGACCTAAAGTTGTGTTTTTGTTTCATTCACACATGTTTAACACACAAATCCTGCACATTTAAGCTGAGTTTTTCTTCTCTCAAACAGAAAACACTCTGTTCCACCTTGTGATGTCATCATGTGGTGATACAGGAAGTGCTCCACTGTGTTTTTAAACTCAACACACCTTCATTTCTAGAATCATTTGGATCATTTCAGCTCCAGAATTTCCAATCTTTACCGAACTAAACGTGAAAGTTAGCTGTTGTTTTGAGCTTAAGAGATGTGCACAGACGACCGTATTTTCCGGAGTATAAGTCGCACCAGCCAAAAAAAAAAAAAGCATAATAATGAAGAAAAAAGCATATGCTAGATAAATGTTTAATGCTGTACTGTGAAACATTTCCGGCAAAGCAATAACATCTCCACGGAAATAAGCGAGAGGCTGAAAGTTACAGAAAGAAAGTTAAAGTGCACATATCACGCTGTTTTCTGATCTGTTTTAATGTCGTTTCCACGTCACAAACAGACCTAAAGTTGTGTTTTTGTTTCATTCACACATGTTTAACACACAAATCCTGCACATTTAAGATGAGTTTTTCTTCTCTCAAACAGAAAACGCTCTGTTCCACCTTGTGATGTCATCATGTGGTAATACAGGAAGTGCTCCACTGTGTTTCTAAACTCTATATTTGGATGATTTCAGACCTGGAATTGCCGATTTCTACTGTACTAAAAAGGTAAAAAGTTTAACGGTCAACTTATTCATGACATCACAAGGTGGAACAGACAATGTCGATGTCGTCCTGTGCCCTGATTTCGTTCCCGTCTTCCCTTCCTTCGCCTGTGGGTGGCTCCCGTCCTGCCGCTCTGTCCCTACAGACTTGAACTCTTTCTGCAGATGGATGCGCGTTAGTCCTGGACACATCAGCAGCCTGTCCGTCCTGTCTGTGGGAGTGGATCTCCTCGAGGTTTCTCTTTTTCCCACTGGGTTTTTTGGAGTTTTTTTCTTTCCGAGAACAAAGGTTTAAGCACAGGGGGCGCTCTGGGACAGTGGTTTCTGCAGAAAGAGGGTCTAAGGACAGGGGGGCGCTCTGGGACACTTGCCATTTGCTTGTTTTCTGTTGATTAATTTACTCATCTGTTTATTTTTCATTGTTGATTTTCTAAGTTTCTGTTGGTTAAATTAATCCTCATGTTCAATTATCAGGCGACTGCTGTTGTGATTTTGGGCTTTACGAAAATAAACTGAATTGAAAAGTGAAATTTTGAGCATTTTGAGCTTTGGAGATGTAGACGGATAATAATAAATTGTTCTTCAAACGTGTGAATGAAACAAAACATAACTCTAGGTCTGTTTTTGAGGAGGAAACGACATTATAACCTGAATAAAAGCTCAAGTCTATTTTGTATCCTTATTCTTTTGTCGTATTAATCTGCATTGTGAGGTTCTTTCTCACCTTATCCTGGTCATTTCTCATTTAAACCTTGATTCGATGATGTTTTTACTCTAAATTTACCTGCGTTTGTGGCGTTATTGTTCTGCGACGGCGCTCCCTGCGAGTTGTTGCCGCCGCTGCTCCTCTTCTCTCCGGTGCTGGACTGACTGGAGTTGGCGGAGTCGTAGTTGGACAGGGAGCTGGAGGGGGAGCCCGCGTTGTGCTGGGGGGCCGGAGGGGGCGGGGGCGGAGGCGGGGGCGGGGGAGCGGGGGGCATGGTGGTGTTCGGAGACGACAGCCCCGAGTCCGGCTGCTTGTACTCCAGCTCTGTGGAGGGGTCCCGGGACAGGACACGATGCTCCACACTCTGAGGGGGAGACGGGCGGTTACATTACATTATTATTACATATGTTTACACTTGGAGTAAGAGGGACGCTAAAGGTAACACGCTTTCAACTGATGACTGAGGGTAATGTGCAATGTGCGGAATGTGCAATTTTTATTTTGACCCTTTTGTGACCCCAGGCCTTTGGGAAAACAGATGGAAATGATTCTTAGGCTATAATCCAATTTGTTTATGTTGAATCATATCTGTTCATTAACATGCACTGTTCCAACCAAATAAATAAAAAATATAAATAAATTAATAAAAAATAGATAAATAAATAAAAATAAATACATTGATAAATAAATAAAAAATATAAATAAATTAATAAATAAAAAATAAATACATACAAGTATAAAAAATAAATAAATAAAAAATAAATCGATAAATAACTAAATAAAAATTAAAAAATTAATACATAAAAAAATCGATAAATAAAAATAAATTATAATAAATAAACAAACAAGTAAATAAATACATAAATAAATACATAAATAAGATGACGTCTACAAAACATGTATAGGTTAATGCTGAACTGCTGTGGACCACTACGTTTGTAAAAGTCAAATACCAGATACTAATCAATCAATAACTAATAATGATACTCTAGATCAGGCATGGCTAAACTGTGGCCCGGGGGCAAAATGCGGCCCTAAGACCATTTTTTCTCGGCCCTCAAGCTTCCAGGCGAATAGGCCCACATTATTTTAAACTGTACTTTTTACTATACATTTCTGAAAATCTACTTTAATAAGAATAAAGGTCTAGTGGTTCAGTTTAACTTGTAATAGTAGCACAGATTTGAAGTATTCACTGTTTTGGTGACCAGTCTATGGCCCTCAATCGGGCCTCAGCTTTGTCTGTGTTTTTATATGTGGCCCTTAATGGGAAAGGTTTGGACACCCCTGCTCTAGATACTCTATCGATACTGAAAAAAAAATCAAAGTAGCTGCTTTTGAATGATCTTGAGCCTCATGAGAACAAGTATAAGATTTAATAGTTAAATTAAATCAGCCATATTGTGTTTTTGACACCTGTGGATCATTATGTTATAATTTGCACTTTTTAGATCGCAATATTCATCTAAAATGACTTAATAAAATAAACAAGTCTGCTGATTTCTGCATTAGAAAATTGCGGTGTCCAATGGGAATAGATCTAGCCCTAGTGGGAGTGACCTCAGGGAAAGAAGGCGCCTGATTTGTCTGTTTTTAATGTTCATATCTTGATTTACGGACACAATTTTCAAACGCGACAGCTAGCAGGTTAGCCACGTCAATTTATAAATACAGTCTATGTCACTAAAATATAAACAGATCGTAGTTTCTCTTAAGTCAAATACGTTTCTCTTCCTCCACATGAGCTGCATTAGAGATAATTACTCCACACTCTAATGAAAGTTCTCACAGTGGAGCCTTTGGGGGACTCCTGCTTTTCCCACAGCCTCGCTCTCTTGGCAGGAGTCCCCCGGGGCAGGAGCACAGCAGGGCCAAATGTGGAGTGCTTATTATTCTTTTGGCCACTAGGGGATGGAAGCCGTGGGAGGCGGTTCAGCCAGTCTAACAGCTCTTTAATTAGCAGAGAGAAGAAGACGTCCTGTGTGCTCTTGAGATAATTGTGATCAATCAGGACCACGACCCTGGAGAACTTTGCGTCAACTTATATCTGCAAAAAAATCTGGAAAAAATATGTTTGCTGATAAGTAGATTATGTACCAGCAGCTTTTGTGCTTTTGTAGAAGGTCGTGTTACAAATATAAGGTAAAATATTGATTCCCAAGGATATTTATTACATGTTTATAAAAAAAAAATAAAATAAAACATTTGATAAATAAAAATAAATACATAAACAAATAAATAGATAAATCAACAATAATAATAATAATAATAATAATAATAATAATAATAATAATAATAATAATGTTTATCTATTAATAATTATAGAAAAAGAATGGTAGGATCAGTTCTGAGCGCGATGCTACTTGGATAAATGGTGAAAATGTCCATTAATTTGCTTTTCTAGCCTATTTTAATTCAATGTTTTTGTATTTCTTGAGTAAAACCTAAAAATAAAAAATAAAAAAAAGATTTTGTATTCGTCAAACAGTTACTACGTATAATAACCACCTATTAAATAAGCAAATAAGTTAAAATACATATTTGGGTGGTTGTCTTTTGCCAAAAACAGCTTGATTTTTCACATTTTATGACATTCTAATCCTAATTTGTCCACAAAATGCCATGATGTTGCTCTTTATACATACTAAATAAAGTATATTTCACAAAAGTATACTGTTTTGTTTGTTTTTTGTTTGAATTTTTCATGTAATTTGAACAGGACACCAATGAAAAAGAGTCCAAGTGCTCACATTGGGTCTCCATGTATAAATAAAGATAAATTTAAAAACGTATTCACTTTTGTGCCTGTAAATCAGTGTGTTTTAGGACTGAGATATTAAACTTTACTTGTCGAGATGTCAGTCACTAAAACATAAAGCTCAGACAGCGACACAATGGGTTTTTTTTTTTGTTTTGTTTTTGTTTAATGATTCAATGTAAAAATGTCCTTTACTCATTCTGTCCAGTAGAGTCAAACTAAACTTATACCTCCAGACTCCAGTAATTATTCTGTTGGCTCTGGCTTTTCCCTTCTGAATCTAGTCTTTGGTCCAACTTTGCTAAATGCTAATCCATTCTATAGCTAATTTAGCCAATTAAACTGCAATTTTGACATCCCATCATGCACCTGGTTACATGCAGTTGACAGAATTCAACCTTATTTTGCTATGAATCCGGGACAACTGGTTTATAGTGACTGCAAAGCGGGTCCTGTACATACTTTGAGGGGTTACTTGCAGACTGCCTGTTACACCCACCACGAGAATTGCCGTATTTGCCTAAAACACCACGTAAAAATATACTTCTTTCCGCAGACCCGCGCCTCACCCAGACCCAGATCAGTGTAACAGGGTGCACTGGATTTAATCACTTTAATAACGGGCATTAAACAGACATCGTTTTTATATTTTTTGCTGTAATTTTTATCCACGATCTTGTCCTTTCGGTCATTACTCAAAGCTCATGACCACAGCTGAGGGTAGGAGCGTCGATTGACCGGTAAATCGAGAGCTTTGCCTTTGGACTCAGCTCCTTCTTTACCACAACGGACGATACAGCGACTAAAACCTAAACCTAACCCTAAAGGGAAGGGGTTGTTCGCCTAAAACAATGCAGAAAAATAGACTTCTGTGGATTCTTTCCGCAGATCCACGCCTCACCAAGACCCAGGTCAGTGTGGCAGGGTGCATTGCTTTTAATTACTTTGATAACAGGTATTAAACAGACAGAATTTTATATTTTTTGCTGTAATTATGGCTATGATGTTTGGTTTTCTTCCTCAGACTAAAGCCGAACTGATTGGAGTGAGCGGCAGTATTTTTTACCATGTTCTCCACAGTGCGTAAATATTTGGCACACTGCTGGTGACCGTTGTACTCGGCCAGATCCGCCGCGCTGAATCCGTCTTGGTCCCTGACGCCGAGGTCGACCCCGTTCACGACAAGGATCTGACAGCACTAAACATAAAGCAAACATCACAAACATACATTGGATATCAGTGTTTAAATAGTCAAACTGTTTTAAACATCTGAACAGACCTCCAGTTCACCGTTTTCCGCTGCGTCGTGTAGCGGCGTCCCTCCCCAGTTGTCCGTGACGATCTCCCCTCCGTGCAGCAGGAGCCAGCTCAGAACTTTAGAGTGACCACGACTCGCTGCGAAATGCATCGCCGTGGCTCCGTCGCCGTCTTTGTCCGACAGACTGATCTCCGTAAAACTCACCTGGGACCGACGGAGACACAAAAACATATTAGTAAAGTCAACGGGACAAAGAACGTCGTCTGGTGATGGAGCTCGTCTTTAGGGTAAATGGACCGGTTTGACATTTGTGGATTTTTTTCATGTGAACAAGGGTCAAAGGTCATGTTATTTGAATAATTTACACAATAGGTATTAGCAAGAAAGTACATATAATTTGTTAATGTGAGAAATGTGTTCCTTGTATGTAATTTGTCACTGAATTCTGGGGGCGACAGTAGCTCAGTTGTGTTTGTGTCCACTGATCTGAAGGTTGCAGGTTCGAATCCCGCTCTCGACATAAACATCACTGGTCGAGCGGTCAGATCCAGTGACCCACAGGTTGACGGTGCAATTCCAGCTTGTTGGGCAAGACACTTAACCCCCCTCGCCCCCAGTGTCTGTGTGTATGAATGTGTGTGGTTCCTTGATGTTGTTATGTTGTTCTTTATCCCAAATCAGGGCTGTCCAAACTACGGCCCAGGGGCCAAATCCAGCCCTCAGACCAATTTATTTTGGCCCTTTGCCTCCTCCTTAACTGGCCAATTGATCAGGAAGTATTTTTTATTACAGACTAAAGAGATTCTACCTCTATAACCTGAAAAACATCACACTGCATTGTGACAGAGACCTAAAATTAATCGTTCAAGTTTTATTAAAAAGGTACAAACGCTCTGTTAAACTTGTGTTAAATGCGTTTGGACACCTCTGACTTGTATCTTCACTTGTCTTGTTATGGATTGTTATGGATCTCTTTGACCTAACCTTCGTGATACTATCTATTATTACGCACATTTGTATCTCTTGTCTGTTAATCTACGAGATGACGTGTCCAGTGACCTTGACCCACTTAGTGCGTTTATACCATCAAAATAATCATACGAGTTTAGTGTAATCTGTTTGTATGTTCATTTGTAGCTGAGGGCGAGACGACATTAAAGGGACAGCAGCTCTCTGACAACTGTGCACAAATGAATCAATAAATCTGACTTTTTGATTCAAGACAACTTATCTTCTTATTGATTTTATATTTTTTAAGGTTTTCATTATTAGAAAATCCTCGACAATGTAAAACAGCTTTGCGTGTCATGACGATGGAAAAGCGCTGTGTAAAAACATGACCATTTACCATTTTAATGTAGAATTTTGTCGATAGAGGAATTCATTTTTAGAAATCAGCTTTACTTCCTGTTTTTTTTTCTTCAAAAATAGGGGTTAGGGACATTTAAGTGATGTAAAATTATGCTAAATATGAGACTCCACAGAGACTTTCCCACCAAGTAAGTTAAACATTTTAAACTGTTTTTCTTTCTGTGACGTTTTGCTGCACTTATTGTCATGAACTGAATTAGTCTGTATGTATATGATATGTATATGTGTGTAAATATGTGTGTATATGTGTACAGGTATATATATATGTCAGCGTCTAAGGACAGGGGGCGCTCTGGGACAGTTCTCCATTTGCTTGTTTTATGTTGATTCATTTGTTTGTCTTTTTGTTTCTGTTTCATTGTTGATTTTCTAACTTTCTGTCAGTTAAATTAAGTCTCATGTTCAGCCCTAAGAGGCGACATCTGCTGTGATTTTGGGCTTTACAAAAATAAATTGATTTGAATTGAAGATGTTTATACGTTTTCTTTTTTTTCTTTGTTTTTAACTGAATATGAACCTTCAACAAAGCATTTAATTCATGTCCTAATGAAAGATACAGGAGGGATTTAATATGTTTTCTTCTTCCCACTCCTTTTTAAGCGTGTGCTCGAGATAAATAAACCCCATAAAACTAATTTCTTTGAGCAAAATTATTCTATCAATCTTGGTTTAAAAAAAAAAGCCTTGGTATCAATGAATATAGTTTTATTTTCTGTAATTTTGCTCCTCGTTTCCAACACCAAACTGGCTCCTGTTGCGTCATGTCAGTTCAACATACCAGCCAGACGATGACAGTGTTGTGTCCCATCTGAGCCGCGGCGTGGAGAGACGTCATCCCGTCGTTGGCCCTGATGCTGGGATCTGCCCCGCAGCTCTTCACCAGGTACTGGACCACCTCCAGGTGACCCTCCTGACAGGCCAGGTACAGAGGCGTGGCACCGTTTTTAGTTTGCACGTTGACAACGCTGGAAGAGAAGTCAAACCGATTAAGAGCTCAGTTTATAACAACCATTTACTATTTTTAGATATGAGTTAGTCACAATATTAAATTTTAGCTTTGTAATACTTGAGAGAAGAATCTTTACAGTTTTATTAAGATTATTCACAGTTAAAGACAGAAATGCTCACATACACGAACAAAGTGAAGGATGTCACTGTTGTTTTCTATTAACTCAAACTTTCTGAATGAAAACGTTACTTTAAATTTGACATAAACAGCCAGAAAAAAGCACTTTACATGTACGTTTACTCCATATCGATTGAACTGACTATAATTACTTAGTCCTTATGAATATATTGTGAAAACCCAACTCAAAAATCGCACGAGGCCTCATCTTGTGCCGTATAAAATCATCACTCATTGTCGTGTAAAGTCCTGAGTCCGAGTGCAGCTCCTGTAAGACACTGACCTGCAGCAGCGTCAGTTTCAGATTACTTGAGGATATTTACATTCAATGCAAAACGTCTTTGTCTTGTTTCTTTCCTCTAATTTTCGATTACCAAACGCAGGTATAGACGGGTGTGGTGACGGAGAAGGAGACGGTGAATCAATGAAGTGGCGAGTCCGGTTCTATTTCAGGTTAGGTTTTTCACTGTCAACATAAACGACCAGTCAAATGTTTGAACGCTCCTCTTTTTCAATGTTTTTTTTCTTTATTTTACTACTTTCTACATTTTATATACACACAGAAGACATAAAATATACGAAGCTAAGTGGCGATAGAGCCGAGTTTCATCCATCTGTCCATTTTGTTTCGCTTATCCGAGGCCGAGTCGCGGGGGCAGCAGTCTAAGCAGGGACTCCCAGACTTCCCTCACCCCAGACACGTCCTCCAGCTCCTCCAGTGGGACCCCAAGGCGTTCCCAGGCCAGCCGAGAGACAGTCCCTCCAGCGTACCACCTCAGCTCTGACGTGGAGGAACAGCAGCTCTACTCCGAGCTCCCCCCATGTGACCGAGCTCCTCACCCTATCTTTAAGGGAGCGTCCAGCCACCCTGCGGGGGAATCCCATTTCGGGTCGAGTTCCATATTTGGAATTCCGACTGCGAGTATCATAGCAACCAAAGAGCCAATCCGGAGCGAGACTGATGAAGGTAACGCCCCTTCCCGCACCACTGGTAAAATATATGAAATAATGTAGTAAATAAAAAGTTTTCGACTTAAAAAATATATATATTTAGTAGAGTTATTAACCTTTTTTTCTTTACTACATAATTCCATATATCTTACTTCATATATTTGATTTGTCTTCTGTGTGTATATAATGTATAAAGTAGTAAAAATAAAGACAACAAAAACACTCCCTCACTATATCGTGGTTCATCTTTCGTGGTCTCACTGGTTCTCTGATTTTTTTTTAACAGCGTCTGATCGTGCATTGTGTCCTGCGTCCTGATTGGCTGTTGGACTGTAGACCATTGTCCATCAGTCTCCTCCGTGCCGTGTCTCCTGTCAAGTACAGAATGTGTTCAGACAAATTTACATAAATGTTGAATCGCAGTGTGACTCTGAAGTGCTGTACGTTTGCGATTTGTTTTCTCCCCGACAAAACCCACAATGTCGATGAAACGTTCTGCACCGACAAAGACGCCTACGAAGGTTTGAACTTTGAGAGAGTTTAAACGAGAGAGAAATGTGAGAAAATGTTAACGCCTGTGTGAGAAAAGTGTGTAAAGTGTGTGGTGAGGGGTTTTACAGAGAAAACAGAGAATAATTGTAAAAAATAAAGCTGATACTTCACGGATTTTGCCTATTGTGGGTTATTTTTAGAACGAAACCCCCGCGATAAATGAGGGACCACTGTATATTTTTGGTCAGCTTGTAGAATGCAGTTTTAATATATATCTTGTTAGAGTTAATCAGTCAATCCTCTGTCAGTAAAAGTACGTGGTTTGGAGCAGAGTTCAGACTTTGGAGGAAGAAATTTGACGATGTTTTGCGTTAATAGCAATGAATAATTACGTCAGTTTTGTTTTAAGTTCAGGAAAGTAAGTAAGTAGTAATAGAAAAAGTAAAAGTAATAAAACAAACTGAATCCAGAATTTGATTGATAAATATAAAAAGGAACAAAACGGTGACATATGGTTGTTCTTGTTGCTTAACGTTGCTTAACTCAGCGTCTGCCTGTGACGTTTACGTTGTCTCTGCTTCAATGGAAAGTTGCGTCGGGCCTCGTTCCAGATCTGCTCCACGACGCTGCGAGGTCAAGGAGTGAGCGAGCGCTTTGGAGGTAAATCCTGTAAGGTCAGGCTTTATTTGGACACTGACAAAGGAACGGTCAGACTTTACAGCCAGTGTGTAAAGAGGATTAAGGAGCTCTCTGCGGGCGGTGCTGAAGGGGGCGGAGGTGAGGAGGTGAGGGGGAAGTAGGCGGTGCTTAAAAGGTTATAAATAAAACCCAAACATCACCGGAACTTTAATATTATGCTTATTATTTCAAAAGGGAAACGCCATCTGTACTAAAGTCATAGAATACACGGAAAACGTCAGCGGTGGATGAAGTACTCAATTAGTTACTTAAGTAAAAGTACAGATACAGAGGTAAAAAGTTACTCAAGTAAAAGTATCACATGAAAAAATCGACTTAAGTAAAAGTATTAAAGTATCCGTTGAAAATGTATTGTATTTTCTGGAGTATAAGTTGCGCTTTTTTCATAGTTTGGCCAGGAGTGCGACTTATACTCAGATGCGGCTTATATGTGAAATATTTGATTTTTTCTTTTTTATTATTATTCATTTTTTGGCTGGTGCGACTTATACTCCGGAAAATATGGTAGATATAAACAAAAATCTAAAATAAACTGGTTACACTTTATCCTACACCTTAATTAGCCTCTTTTTTTTCCTTTTTTTTCATTAGAGATTGGAATTTTTCTTCATTATTATACTTTTTTTTTGTATTTGTTAGTTTGTTCAAGTGTAAATGTAGTGATATTGATTCAAAAATTACATATTTTGGTGAACAGAAGCAATACAAATCAGTTTCTCATAAATTTTGTGTATTTATTTTTTGTTTTGCTCAAATCCGAAGCTTGAACTCGAAAACTTTAGTCAGGACGTAACTACAAACATGGTAAAAATAACCCCTCAAATCGTATGAAAAGTACTTTTTACTTTGCAGTTCTGTTCAAAAATGTAGTGGAGTAGAAAGTACAGATACTGCTCTCAAATGTAGTGAAGTAAAAGTGAAAAGTATCCACTGTAAAATGTACTTACGTAGAATTTATAGGTATCTATACTTTATTTATGTACAGTACTTTACTAATTTTACTTTGTTTTACTTCCACCACTGGAAAACATAGATATCTGATTCCACAAACAGAGGATATGCAAATAACCTTTAGACCGACACCGTTTGAAAAGCACATCACCACTTCCCACTGTAACTGTACAAGGAAACTGGAACAAATAACGGGTGAATAGTAAAGCTGCAAAATCAAACGGTAAAAGGTGTTATCAAAAAATCATGTGTCCTCAAAACATGTGACAAAACATTTACTCTGAATGAAAATGATCAAGTTCGGTCATTGGCATCACAAACAGACCTGGAGTTGTGTTTTTTTGTTTCATTCACACAAGTTTAACGCACAAACCCTTCATATTTAGAGTTCTTCTCTCAAACTGAAAACACTCCGTTCCACCTTGTGATGTCACATGGTGATACAGGAAGTGCTCCGCTGTGTTTTTAAACTCCACACACCTTCACTTCAGAATCATTTGGATCATTTCAGTCCTGTAAGTTTCAATCTCTACTGAACAAAAGGTAAAAGGCAGTTGTTAGTTTGAAAATTACCACTTCATGACATCACAAGGTGGAACGGAGCATTTTGAGCTTTGGAAATGTAGACGTTACTCAAACATGTGAGAATGAAACAAAACACAAGTCTAGGTCGGTTTTTGAGGAGGTAACAACATTAGAACATGACTTAAACCAAACACAAGAATCCATTTTATGTAATATTGGACCTTTAAGTCTCCAAATTGACTAAATGCTCTGTTACACCTTGTGATGTCACGTGCTAAAACAGGAAGTGCTCCACTGTGGATCATTTCATTTGTTAACTGAAAGTAACAGTGGCTCAGTTGGTAGAGCGTTTGTCCACTGAGCCGACAGCTGGCGGTTTGAATCCCGCTCTCCACATAAACGTCATTGGTCGAGCGGTCAGATCCACTAACCCACAGGTTGACGGTGCGATTCCAGCTCCCACAGATGAATGCCGCTGTTGTGTCCTTGGGCAAGACACTTAACCCACCTCACCTCCAGTGTCTGTGTGCACTGGTGTATGAATAATGTAAAGCGGAAGGTGGAAAAGCACTACTGTATATAAAAATGTGACTATGTACCACGTGACCATAACTTTAAAACTACCACTTGATGACATCACAACGTGGAAAAGGGCATTTTGAGCTTTGGACATGCAGACAGACTAAATAAATGAAACAAAACACAACTCCAGGTGCGTTTTTGAGGAGGTAACAGCATTATAAACACGCTTTAACGCTCAGAATCCATTTTGTGTAATATAGAATCTTTAAAATTGCAGAATCATCTTTAAAACAAGACAATTAAGGAATGTAAAACAAGGTCTAAACATTTCAAAACACAAGAGACGCCATTAACTGTCATCTCATCGGGAAGTGGGCAGGCGGGTGAATTATTGATGCGAGTAACAAAAGCGGGATGAGGTTCAGTGGCTCGCAGGGGTCCTACACGACAGAATTGTTTAAGTTGTGTGTGTTTTGTATTGAATATGAGACAGGAACGAGCGTGGAGGACGGCTCTCTCACAGTGAAGAGACTCGAGCGGCGGCGTGTAAGTGCTGCCCCTGCGGATCAGGTGAACATGACATCAGCCACAGAAAGAGCCTGGCCTAGTGTGACCGAACGGCTAGCGAACACGGCTAATCGCTACTCGCCGCTCGCTCAAAAGGGAAAAGAGATGAGATCATGTGTACTTTATACCACTTTAGCTTTAGCAGTCATTTAAAGAGCACGTATTACACCGTTTTCTGATGTTATAATGTCGTTTCCTCGTCACAAACAGACCTGGAGTTGTGTTTTGTTTCATTCGCACATGTTTAACGCACAAACTCTGCAGATTTAGGCTTAGTTCTTCTCAGAAAACACCCTGTTCCACCTTGTGATGTCATACGGTAATACAGGAAGTGCTCCACTGTGTTTTTACTACACAAATCTTCACTAGAATCATTTAGATCAGGCGCCATGGGACCTTTCAAGTAGCTCGCCAACGGATTTCTGAATTATGTATTGCACTGAATAAAGAAAAATGGATTAATTACCACTATAAATGTTTAATTTTGATGCCTAACCTTGCGGACTAACAGATGGGGTACAGTTAGATGCCTCTAAAACATAAGCCATTATCCATTTAAGGCAGGGGTGTCAAACTCAAATTATCTGGGGGCCGCAGGAGTCAGTCTGGGTGAAGCTGGGCCGCATCAGGTATTCCACAAAAAAAGCTTTGTTAAAATCTTCTCAAATGTCATCGCTGTTTTCAACATACATGAGGAAATACACCAATTCTTGTGGATTTTATGGATATACATTGTTATTTGTTGAATCTGACACTAATATTAAACTTTCATATTGTCCTACGGGCCACAAAATATTGTCTCACGGGCCGTAATTCGCCCCCGGGCCGCGAGTTTGAGACTCCCAATTTAAGGCTTGCCGTGGCGCTAATATTTACTCAGTTTCTTGCACACGCTAAAATTAGTAGCTCTCTCTGGCATTGACGTTTTTTAAGGTAACTCACTGGAGGAAAAAGGTTGGAGACACCTAATTTAGATGATTTTTGCGCTGGAATTACCAATATCTACGAAACTAATAGGTAAAAGGAGCTGTTAACTTGAAAACTACTACCGTACACACTTTACTCACTCTAATTTCCTGACAAAAACGCCTCATAACATTCTTCTGAAATAATAAAAAGCATTATTACGTAATAGTGAACTAAAGACCTTTGGCTGTGAAGGAAATAAGACGGCTAAACAGTCTGGACCAAAATAGACACCTCGCTAATTATAGTTCAAACTTCGCTGCCGTCCCCAAAACACATGAAAAAAACTGCAATATTTTTATAACGGAAGTAACACAATCTATGCAGAACCATTTCCAGTAGCACACATTCGAACAATAAGTCTCTCTGTTGGGTTTTTGTTCCAAACCTGCTCCAAGTATGTCGTTATTAAGAAGATTAGTGAGGAACCTGGTCTCCGGCTCCATGAAAAACACACTCTGCTTTTTCTGTTCTGCTGGTGAGAAAGGCCAAAGTGCCGTTTCTGTACTTAATCCTGCTTGTTGTAGTACTCAGGTGTGTATATTGTGCGTATAGTGAGTTCCAAACAGGGTTGAGTCACGATATAAAACTTATTACTGACACAATGAACCAACTACAGTGAATGAACTTTGCTCTGGTTGTACGTGACGAGCAGAGATGGAAGAAGTACTCCATTTAGATACTTAAGTACAAGTACAGGCACAGGGGAGAAAAAAATACTCAAGTAAAAGTAAAAGTATCACCTTAGATCAGGGGTGTCCAACTCATTTTCACAAAGGGCCATATCAACAAAAATGGTTGTTCTCAAAGGGCCAGATGTAACTAACTGTAAGATAAATGTCACTAAATGTAACTAAATTTAATGTAAAATAAATGCAACCACTTTTGAATCGTGTTAATTAACAGTTTCTATATTTATTATTTATTCAAGTTACAAATATTGCATATGGATTTGCACAGATATGAAAAAATGGCTGTTTAACTGTGTATTTAATGATAAACTGACATTTTAAAACAGTCATACCTTTAAATTTCCTTTGTCACGGGCCACATAAAATGATGTGGCGGGCCGCATTTGGCCCACGGGCCTTGAGTTTGACATGTGCCTTAGATCCTCGGCCTTTGCTCAGTCGCTTTTTTCATTTCAAACCATCGGACACAGAATCAGCTCCAGACTCGGAAATTATCTGAAGATTTGAATAATTTTACTAGAAACACGATACAATACATTTCTCAATCTGATACGATATATTTCAAATCGATTCAATACAATTCAGTGAAAAATAAAGGCTTTTGGGACATTTAATGATCAACCACATTTTCACAAAAGTAAATATTGTGTTTATTTTTGTATTTAGCTTCCAACTTATTGAAGATGAATCAACTTAACAAAGTGCATTTTGTTTTGTGCATTTTAGCAACTAGAAAAACACATCAGACTGTTCCATTTGTCAGTATTATTCTAACACAGCTTATATTAGATCCACATTTACATTTACACAGGGACATATGCAGTTTAACGGCTCTGAAGATCACAACATATCGACTAAAACACGACTGTGACACTAAAAGTCTTTGTTAAATAAAGTTAATGTGAAATAAACCTGTTTTAAATCATCAAAACAGTGAATCTAATGTCAAATGTTCTGCATAAATGAGTTTCTTTCCTCTAAACAAGTCACACAAATGTAGCGCTGTGACAGAATAATTTCATAAAATATACAAAAAAATAAAAAATAAATACTCTCTGCGATATATCGATACAGCAGCCCATGATATCGATACTGTATCATTAAATGAAATGATACGATACAGCGATATTTCAATATTTTTTGCACAGCCCTAGTGTTGACCTGAGGTTGCACATAAATATTGAATATCTGACACAAAGGAACAGGATTTCCACTAAACCGGAAGCGCTACAACAAAGAAACCGCCGTTTAGCCGCATTTACGGAAACAGTGGGCGGGGCCGAATAATGCCGATACCCCGACATAAACAAAAAAGGGTGACCGTCATCTCCACTGTCTCGAATCTCTTGGGTCAGTGGTCGCTCGTCACCGTGTCAGGGCCTTACGCCAAAGGTCAGCGTGTTAATCTGACCTGATTGGTTACATAAGCGGGCCTCCATTCACCGCTTTGTGTCGTGCGGTTATCAGCGGACACACAGAGCAGCGGCCTGATGGATCTGACTCCGGACTAATGGCCCACACAGCTCGCCATAAATTTACACTTGTGTGACACGACTAACGGACAATATGGCCGCGCAACAAAGACGCGTGTTTGCCGATCCATTTGCTCGGCCCAATACATGTAATTATTGTTATTAAATCATTTGTACGCAGTGACACGCAGGGCTCGGCTTCGGATGCGAGTCTCGTGCGACGATTGGTTTTCTAGGACAAACAACAGGACAAAAAAACGCAGAACAACACAATGTAATGAGACGTTACATGAGTAAACCTGTGTGATTTAGGAGGACGGGATTATTTTGCACTGTTGCCATAGCGATAAACATAATATTAGATCTTTTGAATGGCGCAAAGTCCTCAACATGTCGCCTCTGAACACAAAGACGAACACTATGAATAACTCCACAACCAAATATGGTTTATTTTATTAAATATGGTACAGTGCATATTAATGAACATCTACAGATTCTCATGGACTTCTGTTTGTAGGTGACATTTAGAGGACGTATATTTCTTTTTCTTTTATTGTTAACTGCTATGATAACAGTGCTAATTTATACTTTTTAATAATACTTTCATAATAATAAACTGAATGAATTGATTTAGACGTGACTTAAAGAGTGCACCCTCAAACTTTATTGTTAATCTGTGACTTTAGTTCAAAACGAGGCAGTGTCTGTGTCCACATGTTTATTATTTTACTTTTTAGGCAACGTCACAAAACCTGTAATGACCTTTATTACTGTCCAATATTTGTTTGGACATAATTAACAGTTGTAAAAGCTGTCATTAGTGGTGCATTCTTTATAATAGGACTATAAGTAGGACGCACTGATCCAGATTTTTCAATTACAACACTGATACAAGTACTTTTACTTTAAGTATCTGCTGATGCCTGATATTAACCAAAAGGGGAATTTATAGGGACTTAAAAATGTATTTATTTCCTTAAAGAAGAGATGGTATGGTTTTACTTGGACAAGGACAGTGCACAACATCACACTGACCTTAAAAAAACAGAAAGGATGTTGTTTGGTGCCAGGTTATAGCAAAATACTAATGTCCACATGTCGTCCCTGGACAGACTGATGTTAAGAGAAACAGTTTGGTGTAAGTGGATGAAAGATCTGTAAAAACATGGTACAGTTTCAGATATACAAATACTTTCTTTCCTACACATCACTAATGGTGCAAACTTGCTCTGATATTTGCCATTTCTTTGTCACAAAACTTGTGCCTGTTATAATCTCAATCCAATCGTGTTATTACATTGAAACTGTTATTCCTCAGGTTGAACACCTTTGTATCAAACATGATGAGAGGTTCTGGGCCTGTAAACAGTCTCATCACATACAATCAGCTTAATCAATCGGCTTAACCAATATCATGGAATCGATACCCGATCCAGCTCTAATGAGTCAGTATCTGTGCCAAAGTTCGATACCAGCATCGTCTCTGACTCGAAGGCCATCTCTCAGCCTCAGAGCTGACCTTAAAAACAAAAGCCGGGCTCCATTCAAATAGGTTTGTTTTCCTCATTATCTTATCTGCAGTTGGCGCTACTGTGCGTCGCTACGGAGGTAAACAGAGGCAGGGGGCGGAGCTAAACAGAAGAGTGAATGGGCCCCATGCTATCAGCAGCTACCATGTCTCAAACTCATTAAACTTTCAGGAGAAACGCACCTGGCTACACTGCAAAGGTAAAATATGAGATCAGACAAGCGGCTAAAGATAGATCCAGTGTGTTAAAGACGCAGGAACGAGGCTAAAATCGTCTGGTTATATCACCGCTATGGAGCACAATGTCAGGGTTAAGTTTAACGTGACAATAAAACAGCTTTTTGTACAACTGTCTGACAATGCTAAATAGATTATGTTTAATATCATACTGTGGAACATTTTGGGCAAAGTCTATGACGACCAGCAGGCAATGTTCCCTCTAATTTTTCATGAGTCTGAGCAAACACACAAACTCCCTGAGCGTCCCATGGACCAGTGTGAGGGACATCAGACGTGTGCGCTGTGGTCATCAGACGTGCGCGCTGTGGTCATCAGACGTGCGCGCTGTGGTCATCAGACGTGCGCGCTGTGGTCATCAGACGTGCGCGCTGTGGTCATCAGACGTGCGCACTGTGGTCATGCTGCATCACATCCATCCAAGTTAAACGGTTTATTAAAAGAATCAAATTACCGCATTTACATTTCTGTTATAAGACTTTTAATTAAGTGCTTTATCCACTTATACAATGAAAATGACAAACATCTTGCTCATGACCTGTGCAGTATGTTAATACTATTGGAAGTATAAATATTTAATTTTAACTATGGCAAAACATGAACTTCAACCAAACCAAGACAACTGTAAACTCCAATGTTGAAAACACACTTAACATTTTTATGATAAAGCTCTGACTTGTATTATGAGTATAAGTCGTTGTGTGAAGCTTTTGCTGTGACAGTCCGTTAACTCTTTTTCAGTTTATGACACGATCATTTCATTTTTACAACTCATAAACTAGTGACAGTCAATGACCAACACACACTGAGAGGAATCTGTATCTGCACAGCTGCTCTATTACTGTACATTTACATATCATATCAAAACACAATATATAATGTGTATTTGTATATAAAATATATACAAAACAAGTTGTATGGGTCAAAATAAATATCTATTTACAAACCACAAACTGCAAACAGTGAACAAACACACACACTTCAAAATGTAAACACACACACACTGGAAACTAAGAACACACTGAACATGATTGTACAGTGTGACAGTCATTCTGTTACAGAGGCTCAGTGGTTAGAGGAGGATCGAGTCCCGCTCGGACCAACTTCCGTCATTGTGTCCTTAGGCAAGACACTTTGGCATTAGCTAACGCTAATGATTACGCATGATATATTTGACCCACAATTAAGTCAATAGCAGAATAAACCACACTTACCGATCAGGAACAGCATCCAGTCCATCAAAACATCAGTTCCTCTGCTCCTGAGTCCATCATGATCTTCACTCGGTTCCACGAACCGCTCCGGGTCCGAGATGTCTCTAGTTTGACTTGTACAAACATCCACAGTGTCCTCGGTCACGTACTTCCTTTGTTTTGTCCGTTTCGTCATGTTTAAAACGCAAAACTGCTACAAAACAGTGCGTATCAGTGTGTAACAGTGCGGCAGAGCGCGGGCCGTCGGAACGTTAAGGGGATAAACAGCACTTAGCATCATTAGCATCATTAGCATCATTAGCATCAATAGCATCATTAGCATCATTAGCGAGTCTGCGCAGACACGTCTGTGAATCACATAATTGTCTGGAGCAGCTCGTCCCCGGTCACACTCACTGACTCACACTGAAAAATAGCGCAGAATGAATTGTTGTGTGTTTATTTTATTTTCAATTCCGGTTCGATATTTTTGTGCGCAGCGCAGATTCTCTGTGCGCGGAGACCGTGTCAGCAGTGCGCAACTGCGCACGCGCGCAGTTTAGAGGGAACAGTCCCAGCAGGCAGAGGCCCCTCCACCACAAAAGGAACATAGTGTGACTTTAACTTAGTTTTCTTTAAGGCGACATGTGCAAAGTCGTTTCATGAGCTCACACTGTTCCTTCATAATCTGTTTACTCAAAGTCTCATTTCACAGGGTCATCGTGTTCAAGGTTTGGGTTTTTCAAAAAATAAAAGACAAACAAAAACCCAGCACACACAGGGAGGAATGTCACTATAAAGAGGCGGAGCTTATCATGTCCTCACATTTCTGTTATTAAGCCATTTTATCAGTTTTGTGATTTATAATGAACAAAATGTCTAATGCAGATTTAGTGTTTTATTACAACAAACAAGAAAACATAACATTCTTTAAGTTTATAAATGAGCACATCTAGACCTGTCACTATTTTTGAAGTACGACATATATACAGAAAAACAACTCATAAACAACAATACTGAAATTGTTTTCTTTCACTGACACAATAACTCTGAAACATGATAACAGTGATCGTCCGATAAGGGGTTTTTTTCATGGCCGATGCCGATTGTTTAGATCACATGTTAAACTCAAAGCCTACGGGCCAAATGTGGCTCACTACGTCATTTTATGTGGCCCACGACAAAGTAGATTAAAAGGTATGACTGTCTTAAAATGTCAGTTTATCAGGAGATGCACAGTTATACAGCCATATTTTTTATATTTATGGACGTGCATATGCAATAACCTGAATAAGTAATAAATACAGAAACAGTTAATGAACATGTTCAAAAAATGAAAAAGTTTAAAAAAGTAGTTACATTTATGTTAGTACCATATGAACTACTAAACCAGGACTAAACCAGGACTAAACCAAGACTAAACCAAGACTAAACCAAGACTAAACCAGGACTAAACCAGGACTAAACCAGGACTAAACCAGGACTAAACCAAGACTAAACCAGGACTAAACCAGGACTAAACCAGGACTAAACCAGGACTAAACCAGGACTAAACCAGGACTAAACCAGGACTAAACCAAGACTAAACCAAGACTAAACCAGGACTAAACCAGGACTAAACCAGGACCAAACCCGGACTAAACCAAGACTAAACCAGGACTAAACCAGGACCAAACCCGGACTAAACCAAGACTAAACCAGGACTAAACCAAGACTAAACCAAGACTAAACCAGGACTAAACCAAGACTAAACCAAGACTAAACCAGGACTAAACCAGGACTAAACCAGGACTAAACCAGGACTAAACCAAGACTAAACCAAGACTAAACCAGGACTAAACCAAGACTAAACCAAGACTAAACCAGGACTAAACCAGGACTAAACCAGGACTAAACCAGGACTAAACCAGGACTAAACCAGGACTAAACCAGGACTAAACCAGGACTAAACATGGGGAACCAGTGTTTCATTTTTCTGCAGTTAAAACCTGGAACATTCTTCCTGAAGACGTGACTCAGGCCTCAACTTTAACAATGTTTAAATCCAGACTCAAACCGTTCTGTTTATTTGTGCATGTGACTGAAAAGGGGTTTATTCTGCACTTTTCTCTTTTAATGTTCATTTTACGATAATTATTTATGTTTCGATTTGTTGTATTGTGATTTTAATGCATTTCTTATTCCGTAAAACGCTTTGATTTACTTTGTGTACAAATCGTGCTGTACAGATAAACTCGCCTTACGTCGTCTTTTGACTTGCATTGTACCAGAGCCGACTCCTCAAACAAAACACCTCTGGCACTTTTACTCTTTTTAACGACTTGTTCAATGGTTCCGCTTATCTCCAGAGCCCGGGCCTGTCTGGGATCGACACCGCACTGATTAACAGCACCATATACAAAAACAATGGCCTCAAACATGACCTTAAATGGCAAACAGTGGCTCAGACAAAAGCTGCTTTAAATACAGCTTGCCTTGTGCACACTTATGTCAGTCATATGAAAATCACACATCATTTACGTAAGAAACATGAGAAGGAACACGCCCCGAAGAGCCTTTCAACATAAACCACACAACTATTCAACCACAGACTGTAGATATAAATGCACATAGCTAACCTGCTAGCCGCCACATTCCAAATAGGAAGTGAGCATGAAAAACAGCTGCCAAACTCGTCATTTTGGTCTTAAAATGTTCGTATTAACCCGCTCTACGTGATCCTGGTGTTTTTATTTCACCGTTTTGTCCAGAACTCAAGATATGAACATTAAAAACAGACAAATCAGGCGACTTCTTTCCCTGAGGTCACTTCTCTCTAGCGTTAGCAACAGGTTTGATTGACAGCGTTGCTAAGAAGAAGGGGCGTTACCGTCAACGGCCTCGCTCCGGATTGGCTCTTTGGTTGCTATGATACCGTATTTTCCGGAGTATAAGTCGCACCAGCCAAAAAAAATGCTTAATAATGAAGAAAAATAACATATATTTCACATATAAGTCACATCTGAATATAAGTCGCAACCCCGGCGCAACTTATTGTCCGGAAAACACAGTACTCGAGGTCGGAATTCCTAATATAGAATCTGAAATCTACTATTGTGTCCAGAACTCAAGATATGAACATTAAAAACATAAAAATCAGGCACCTTTTTCCCCAAAGTTGCTTCCCGCTAGCGTTAACAACTGGTTTGATTGACAGCGTTGCTAAGAGGAAGGGGCGTTACCGTCAACAGCCTCGCTCCGGATTGGCTCTTTGGTTGCTATGATACCGTATTTTCCGGAGTTTAAGTCGCACCAGCCAAAAAAATGCTTAATAATGAAGAAAAATAACATATATTTCACATATAAGTCACATCTGAGTATAAAGTAGCAACCCCGGGGCAACTTATTGTCCGGAAAACACAGTACTTGAAGTCGGAATTCCTAATATAGAATCTGAAATCTCCAATTGTACAACGCAAAAGTATTTTCTCACGCCATTGCCCTTGAAACTGTGTAGGTCTCCCCATAAGGTCAGACGTCTAAAGTGTCCTTCCAGTGAAACCTGCTTGTGTTACAAACTGTAGCTTAATGAGAAATAATGACGACAATCACAAAAAAATCATGGCTTTACGTTTCACTTTACACTCACAAACAGCCACGGTTTTGTTTGTGGGATTTGGGAATAAGACATTTCCATTACGTTTCAAGACAACAGCAGATAAAACCTCAGAGAAACGTCTTTTTTTTCATCTGTCTTTACTTTGACGACTACAAACCTGTGTCTTGTGTCCAATAAATCCACTTAATGTTAATTTGTCACGTGTAAAAATGCACTCTGGGGCGTAAATACTGATCTTTGTGAAATATAAAAGAGAAACAGCTGTGCACGCGATAGAAATGTTGAATTTTATCTGCAAATGAGAATCAAATATGGCCCTAAACGTTTTATAATCCACGTGTTTGAATCAATATCATTCCCGATTGAATTCTTATTATAGCTCCGGTAATTACAGCGTTATTGGCCATAAACGAAGTCCACAAATCTGCAGTGAGACAGTTGAACAGATCAGTTTAAAGGGCCACATGACGCCATTTTCTGATCTATTTTATAACCTATTAGACAAACTTATGAGCAAATAAAAATCCAAATGTGCTGCTGAGTTAACGTTCACACCGTGGTCTTACTTTGGGCTGTGTCCGAGGAGCAGGCGGAGGGAGGGCAGGTCTCCCTTGGCAGCGGCGTAGTGGAGTGGTAGGGCCCCGGTTTGTGTGGTGGCCCCGGGGTCCCCCTCCCCGCTCTTCAACAGCCACTCTGTGACCTCAGAGTGGCAGAAGCGGGACGCCAGGTGCAGGACTGTGGCTCCGGAGCTGTCCTTGCTCTGTCAATCACATCGACATTATTATGATCGTTATGGGAAAGGCCAGGTAGGGGCCAAGTAGGGGCCAAGTAGGGTCTAAGTAGGGTCTAAGTAGGGTCTAGGTAGAGTCTAGGTAGAGTCTAGGTATGGTCCAAGTAGAGTCCAAGTAGAGTCCAAGTAGAGTCCAAGTAGAGTCCAAGTAGAGTCCAAGTAGAGTCCAGGTAGGGTCCAAGTAGGGTCCAGGTAGGGTCCAAGTAGGGTCCAGGTAGGGTCCAGGTAGGGTCCAGGTAGGGTCCAGGTAGGGTCCAGGTAGAGTTCAGGTAGAGTTCAGGTAGAGTTCAGGTAGAGTTCAGGTAGAGTTCAGGTAGAGTTCAGGTAGAGTCTAGGTAGAGTTCAGGTAGGGTCTAGGTAGAGTTCAGGTAGAGTCTAGGTAGAGTTCAGGTAGAGTCTAGGTAGAGTTCAGGTAGAGTCTAGGTAGAGTCTAGGTAGAGTCTAGGTAGAGTTCAGGTAGAGTCCAGGTAGAGTCCAGGTAGAGTCCAGGTAGAGTCCAGGTAGGGTCTAATTAGCGTCCATGTAGGGTCCAGGTAGAGTCTAAGTAGGGTCCAAGTAGGGTCTAGGTAGTGTTAGAAATGTTCGTTTCTGATGCAAGCGTCAAAGAGGACTAAGAGACTGAAATATAAGTCAGAAGGGTTTAATGAGTTCATCACAGGTAAAGTTAACAATGAAGCACCGGACTCTCAGGAAAGGATAGGAAGAGAGTCCTCAGATGTTTGTCTTTCCAGCTTTTATAGGCCTCCCAGTGTGTGAGGCGGGTCTTCCTCTCGGCAACATGTGGTTACACATTAAAAACCTTTTTGGCAAACTCCCTGAATGTGCATTTTTAAGTCAATCAATCTCATTGTTTTATGACCGTCACAGGATGGGGGCACTCAGTCCTTGGTGAACAGGGCCACAGATAAGAAGTGGCCCTGGTCTTAGATGTTATCTTCTTGGCCCCAGTGCTGTAGATTGCTTTACGACCCTCTCAGGGTGGGGGTCTTTGGTGAATGGGGCTACAGGCATCTGGGGTAGTATTACATTGTTAAAAAATACCTTACAGTAGGGTCCAAGTAGGGTCTAGGTAGGGTCCAAGTAGGGTCTAGGTAGAGTCTAGGTATGGTCCAGGCAGGGTCCATTGCAAAAAAAAGGTTGAATTCGATTGGACAAAATTTTGAGAGTGAATTTCTTTGGATTTCTGTCTAAAAACCTTTTTGTCCAGTTGACAGATTTGAATTTTCTTTTACTATAACTCACACCTGATTACACCGACATCTGTCACGATTACAAACTAATTAAGATTGAAACAACGCCAGATAACCCCAGTAAACCATTTTTAAACTGACTACTTCATTAAAAGCTCTGAGCTGCAACAAATGAACCAATAATTAGCCAGAGAAGCGACGTAATCACCGCTCTACGGCTCAAATCCTATTGTTACACCAAAAATACCCCAAATCTCCTCATTTTTGCAAAGAAATTGTACTCCTGATGAACACTGAGCCCCAAAATATATAGTTCCAGCTGTCATATCCTGAACGATAAGTCGATATAGAGATTATCAGGACAGACCTACACTGATCCGACTCTAAACTAATGTGATGAGACTAAATACTGGTTGTCATCGGCCCAGAAAGTCTCATAATGTTTCCGCTTTTACTTATACAAAGTTGTTCTGTCGTTACTTGAGAGATAATTAACAGAATGTGATGACGTCAAACTCTCTTATCGGGGGGACAAGGGCCAGTTTTCCCTATTAATTATGTTGTAGTTTGACATGAAATATCCAAAATCTAAAAGGTAAATGCACAAATGTTGAACCTGATCATTTCTATCAGCGACTAGACCCAAGAAGTCGCTATATAAATATACAGTTTCACGAGAAAAATCCGAGTTTTAACAATATTTACTTTATCTGCCCTCGTCTGTGTTAAATATTATTGGTCTGTAGATGTTGTGATGCCACCTGAAACCCAGAAATAACCAAATATTGAACTGAAAAAGCTGGATCGGTGCATTCGTAGTAAAAAACGTGAATGGATTATAAAAATAAAACGACTTAAGTGTAGAAATATGCCATAAAACAGACTCCCGTGTGTATTTACTGTACAACTGAAGCCTTTTTAAACAGTTTTATGACAGATTATACACTCAATTTTCGCATTTTTCTTGTCTCCAAAGCAAAAATATGACGATTCTCCACGATATCTCCCACCTCAAAGTCTATATTTTTTGAAAAGAACACGCGCGGGAGCTTTAAAGCGTCTTGTCTTTATCAGGACATCGTCTTGTCTCTCTCTGCACAGGCATCAAAAGTAACAGAGACAGTAAGGACATGAAGCAGCTCTTATTACAGAGCGGTCTTAAACTTAGACTCGCCGATTACCAGAGGTCAGATCGAGCGGCCCATTGAGTCTGTTTTGGACGGCTTTGAATTCGGGGTTAACATTTGAAAATAGCCTATGGCCTTTGTACGTAAATAAAGTGAATAAAATGAACAAATGAAGGTCTACGGCTGATCAAAACAAGCGCTTCTCTTGTTTTACCTGGATTTATGTAGAAATGCTTCGTGAGAACTAACAGACCGTGCGTTAGTTGAAAGTTTTACGTGAAAAACTGAGCGATTGTGTTGTTTCCAGCAGATCTGTGTCGCGCTGAGCTGAAGTGTAAACACTGCAGAGTCTCAGGTGGAGCTGGTGTAATTAAACTTGATGCATAATGAATCCTAACTATATGTTTTCCCCTTATAGATACACCGTGTCCCATTGGGATTATGTAACTCTGTAGAAACACTGGATCATTTGCATTGTTTATTGACATGGAAAATGGAAGGAGGCTGGAGACTCACTGCTTTGTATTTTCCACAGAAATACTTGCAGGTACTTGGAGTTTGCAGTGTTTTGTTGGGGTTTTTCTTATTTTTTCTTGTTGGCAGTGACTTGAATGTGTGCACTGTATATTTGTGCACTTATCCTTCTCAACTGCTTTGTCAAAGTAGTAGGCTTATGTCTCTTAATAAAGTTTGGAATGCACTTTCTACTCTGCTGGACACGTGGGACATTTAACCCCCATAAATCCACATAAACAGTCACATAAACGCTGCTTTTAACCCGAGTTTGGGCTTATTTATGTTTGATTTGCTGCTCTGGGTGACTCTTTGTTCATGTTTATGTCCTGTGCTGGTTAGATGCTGCTTTATAAACTCAGGACACGTCTCTGGGAAACAGTGGTGTCAGGAAAAGGAGGATTACTCTGCGCTGACTCACCTCTGGCCTGCATCCTCCTTGGGTCAGCAGCCACTGGAGACAGGCCAAGTGTCCGGTGGCCGCTGCGTCGTGCGCGGGGCTCGCTCCGTTGTTGGCCAGAGAGTTCCCGGGCAGCCCAGCCTCCTCCACCAGGAAGCGCAGGCAGCTGAGTCTCCCCGAGCGCGCGGCGTGGTGCACCGGAGTGGCTCCCAGCGAGTCCTTCACTTCGGCCGTGAGCTCTTTGGCCGCGAGCTGCGTCTTCAGAGCCTGGATGTCCCCCTGACGCGCGGCCAGCAGAGTCCTGTCTCCCTCCGCCACCATGGCCCCCCCGGGACCCTGGACTCTCTGTTTGCTGCTTTAAACGCTGCGCTCACCGGGACACGCGCGCCATGGTCCCACTGAAGCTGCAGTAACTCAGTGCGTAAAGAGAAACAGCCACATACCCACGAGCCGCTTCAGTCTGAGCCACAGCCAAGTGTTACATGATGAACTGTGTCCCTCTGGTCCTGAGTGACAGAGATGCCCCGCACTGGCAGCGATACACAAAGAGTTTGAATGTTCTTTTTGGTTTTAAGATTAAACGCTCAGTAAAGAAAAAACAAACAAACCGCGTTTTCGAAGCTGGAGAAATGTTCCTGTGGCAGATGGCGACGTGGGACTCAGCCTGTTGAATAATCCATCAGGGGGAGGATCACTGAGCTGCTGCAGGTTGTTGCTTTCTTTAAAATCGGCTCACATGTTAAAGGGGCAGTAGGATGCACAGGCCCCGCCCCCTCACAGTCAGATGAACTACAACTTTTACCTGGTCCTAGGCACAAGAAAAATAATGAGAAACATGAACTTTTACCTGGTCCCAGACACAAGAAAACTCATGTGGAACTAGTGCACAACACATTTTAAAATAGTTCAGGGTTAATACAAAAACCTTTACTCTGTGATTATAGTTTAGGGTTAGGACTTATTTAGATTTAGACGCACTGGTTTATTTGATTATTTTAACTCCAGCTGCTTCTGTGCTGGAGGTAAAGTCTTGTCATTCTCCTGGAGACTGGGCTCTGTCGTGTTGTTTACATACAGTCTGTGCTCATGAATAAAACATATTATAGTGAAACTGGCACTGCGCCCTGTCCCTCACTCAGGAGTCTGGTGATTTCTCTGGGGCAGTTTCACGTGACGCAAAACATGCGTCACTTTTCTCTTCACTCAATGAGTCAGAGACTCGTTTGAGAAAATATGTGATCAAATATGATCTGTGATCCTTCACCTTTACGGATGTAACTAATAATATAAGAAAGTTTAAAAGAGACAGACTCATGTGTCCTCCAGGTGCGCTCCAGCGCCACCCTGTGTCCCAAACACACATTACACATCATGTTTCTCAATGTTTGGACCGTTATTTTTCATTCAGCTGCTCAGTGCTCTGGTCTTTATGGGACCTGAACAAATCAGCCTCAGTTTATGTATTTATTTATCTATCTTATATATTTGTTTATGACACCGGAGGCCTCAGATGAACAGAGTGAGTTTAGTGTTTTAAAAACTAAAGTTTCAGGTGAGGACTCAGCTCTTCAAATAAAAGTGAGTCTCATTTTGCACTTCATGTTGTGGCCAGAGGGGGGCAGGAAAGCTTCACCAGGGTGACCCTCACCTGCAGTGAGGACCTGCAGTGAGGACCTGCAGTGAGGTCCTCATTGAGGTCCAGTGCGTCTGTGTAAAGGGTAAAGTGTTTGTCTTAAATCCACTGCATGAAAATGAAAAACAGCTCTGGCCTTTAACGAATGAACTGTTTTTGTTTCATAAATTATGATCCACACTTTGAATGTACGACCTACTTATTATTATTAAAATAAGAAAAGGCCAAACTCTGTCTGTGTCCAGAATGTTCTGGGTCTAAACTGTTCTGTTTAAAACAGACTGTTATTTTCCGTTGGCCTTTTTCTACAGAAACTCATGAAAAATAACTCCAGAATTTTAAACTTGGCTGTTTCTGTCTAATTTGTCACATTAGCAGGTTGATTTCTCTGTCCAGGCCTCTGGGGGCCTCTGGGGGCTGGTGGGGGGTGAGGGGGGTGATGGGGGTGAGGGGGGTGTTGCTCTCGTGCCTGGCGCGTGCCTCTCTGGACCATCTGTTGCATAAATCCAACTGTCATCGACACCGCGCGCCCAGACACTCAGAGCAGTTCCCACAGGACACTAATGGACTCCAGGTCCCAGAGGACAGAGCAGCACGAGCCGCACGAGCCACTCTCTGCAGAGGATTCTGGGAGGTTTCTGTGGAGCCTCGTGACCCTGACACTGGTCTGCAGCACAGGCCTGACTAATGTTCATGAGACAGAGGCCGAAATAAACACAACAGGTTTGGCAAATTATACAGTGTGATGTGTTATTTTTTCCATTTGGTTAAAATAATCAAATAAACACGTGTTAAACCAGTGCAGTCACTACAGGCTGTGCCAAAGTGCCTTAAATGTGCGCATTTATGTCACAATAAACATCTATACTTTTATGCGCACGGCTCCATTCTCCTGCAGTGGATGTAAAACCTGTAGTTTTATTTATTTATTTTTCTGTCCGAGTTCATGTTCAGCCCAAACCTCGTTACCCACAGACCCTCTGCTGAGCCAACGTCCGTCTGGACCCTGGGAAAAATCTGGGAATTTCTTGCACGCGCCGTCCATGCGACAGTTATTCAAATGAGGCTCGATTATCCGCGTGGGGCCTGGTCTTTTGTTCTGGACACATCTGCCCCTGGAGCTGCGCGGGAACATTCAAATGAGGAGGACTCCACGAGGGACAAGTGCCTCATGGATCTGTGCGTCTGGACTTTTCAAAATAAAAACACCTGCTGCACCAACGTCTGCGTAAACTACAATCAGCAGCTTTTATTGTGAAACACGCATCAAACAATAGGCTTCATGTTTCTTCCTAACGACCCAAATGCTTCCCCAGGGCGCGTGCAAGAAAAACCCTCATCATTTTATCATCCGGGGCCTTTTATCCCAAGGCCAGACTAGAGGAATAATACAGATACACGACATAGTTTCAGTTTAAATAAAAAGGAGACCAGACAAAAGTGTTTTATTGGCAGTTTAAAAAAAAAGACCAGACACAAAGAGAAAAAAAGATGCTTTATTCAAACAAACCCGGCAGAAACAGACCCTTTTCTAGAGTTTTATAGTCATTTTTGAGCATCTTTTTCTGATTTTAGACTCGATTTTTCACAATAACTCACAAAAACCATGGCACAGACTCTCACAGCTTCTTTATATGAGTTTAAGACCAGACTGAAGCCCTATTCTTCTCTTCTCCCTGGCATTTAACACCAGCTACACCCGATATCTTGGTGTTTTATTGTTCTTTGTTCAGCTCAAGTTGTTTTAAACTCGAAATGAACTGGATAAAACTTACACTTTTCCAGTAAAGACATTTTTGCGAACCTTTGATATCAATTATGCTACTTTTGAACTCACCTATATACAATTTGAATCAATAATAACTAGAACATAACATATAATAATAAGAACAAAAGCGCTGAGGAGCTTTGTCTTGTTTTGTGTCTTTGTCCCACAGCTCGAGATCGTTTTGGTGTTGAGTTTTTGGACATTTCTCATGTTAAACTCACTTAATTCATGATTTTGATGCTCATTTTGTAGTTATTTTAATGCTTTTTAAGTTTTACTCCAGGATTTCTACGGATTAAGATCTATTTTAACCCTCTTTTTTGACTCTTTTTGCCAACCCTTCTGCTCACTTCTTTCCCTCGTTCTTCTTCTTCGCGCAGTGTCCCGTCCCAGCTCTGAGGGGACGAGGAGGAGGACAAGGTAGGAGGTGGTGGAGGAGGTGCTGCTGGTGGTGGTCCCTGCAGCTCCCTGTCCCACGGCGATCCGCTCATCCGTGATCTGCGGTGAGAAGGACACGCTCAGGGTTTTCTCACACGGGCCGGTCTCATTAGGGGCGCACAGACAGAAGCGGGGGCTAATGGGACGAGACGTGAGTCCGAGCGGCTATTGTCCACCGCCGTCTTCAAAGACACGACCCTGAGAAGTGACAAGGACTCCGGAGACATATTAGCCGCCGTGAAATGTATCTCACACATGTACAGCACCAGGAAAAGGCTTGGACACGGCCTAAATACACACACGAGACATTAAATACGTGAAATAACATATAAAGATCTTTTTTATATATATATTTTTTCATTTAAATCCTCAAATTAGTCAAAATAAATTGGAAAAAAACACCAGATGAGAGGAAATGTCCAAACTTTTGACTGGTAGCGTCCAAAACATTTAACATTTACATCATTTACAGGATGAATTACAACTTTAAAGGTGCTCTGTGTAACTTTTATGAGGGTCCGCCACCTGCTCGTCTCCATGGCGATGTTAATGTCCTACAGAATGGCATTAGACAAGCGGATAGTGCCACCGAGCCGAGTTACAGGTCAGATCAGCGGAGGTGTGACCCCGGTATTTCACAGTAATGAAATGATGGTTTATAGAAACATTTAAGACAAGAGGGGGGCGGATTCCTTCACCAGAAAAGTGACATAGTGTAGCTTTATCTGTGTCATTTGTGGTTTCTGTCCTATTGGCACAGGTTAAATAACATCCATAACATGACCTCTACTGGGTTTTTACGTCAGTTTTGGGAATTTCTATTAAATAAATCCATGTTAAAGGCCCTGATCTGAGTCTCACATGTCACGTGCTGTATACCCATCATGCTTCACTCTCAAAACACCTGAGCTAAGCAAAATCTGGGCTTAAAACATCACTTTTTATCAAATTACGCACGCATTTACGCAGCTGTAGCGTCTGTACTGTTTTCTGTGTGAGTCCTTAAACAGCAGAATCCTCCTCTGACATGTCCTCACATCTTTGTCAAACATTTACTCTAACTCTACACTTCTAGGATACTTCATTTATAATTTTACAAACGTTTTATAAAGTGATGGGAAAAGGACGTACCGTGCGTCTGCGTGGTGCGTCGTGCGTCATGCGTCCTCGCGCCGCAGAGGCTCGTGTCTCTGGTTTGTAATGTGCGCCCTTTTGCTGCACGAGGCTCAGTGCGCTCACAGAGGGGGCGGGGCCAGGCACAGGCCACGCCCCCTCGTGGCTTTGAAACATGGGAAGATTTAGAGACAATGTAAATGAAAATGTAAATGTAAACCTGTTTGTTTTTTTAATCTATGTTACATTATAATATTTTGGTCTTGTCATTTGAACTTAAAACTGTTATTTTTTTATTATTATTATTATTTTATTTTATAGTAACTGTTCAAATAGTCCTTTATCTGTATCATTTGTGGTTGCTGTCCTTTAGGCACATACACACAGCTCACATCACATCAGATCCATAACATCACTCTACAGTTTAAGAATTTCTATTAAAGACAGCTCCATGTTACATTATAATGTTATACTCTTATTTATTTGAACTTAAAACAATTATTTTTATAATTACTGTGCACTTCTGTTCCAATAATGATGAGATAAAGAAAAGGAAATCATTAACAAAAGGCTACAGTGTTAAGATTTACACTGCCTGGCCAATAAATAAATAAAATAAAATAAAATAAAAAGTCACCACCTGGATTTAACTAAGCAAATGTGTTGGTGTTGCTGCAGTTGGTCCGGTCCAGGTTCAGCAACAGCAACTACCTGAATATACTGAATGACCAGGTTATTCCATCAGTGGATTTTTTCTTCCCTGATGACACGGGCAGATTCAAAGATGACAATGCCACGATTCATCGGGCTCAAATTGTGACAGAGTGGATCAGGAGCATGAGACATCATTTTCACACATGGATCGTCCACCACAGAGTCCAGACCTTAACCCCATTGAGAATCTTTGAGATGAGCTGGAGAAGCTTTGAGCAGCGTCAGACTCGACCAGCATCAATGCAAGAGGTGAAAAATTAATGCAACACTGGATGGAAATAAATCTGGTAATGTTGCAGAAGCGAAATCGAAACAATGCAACAGCGAATGTGACGCGATCAAAGGTAAAGACGGAACAACCAAATATTAGAGTGTGTGACCTTTTTTTGTTGGTGGTGACTTTTGTTTTGGCCAGGCAGTGTAGTTCTTTCATTCTTTCAATTTTTTAACTACCTGGCGGCTAACTTTAACTTTAGTCATTATATACACACTGTCAAACCCAACTATTTTCAAAGACCCAGGGACCTCCATCCATTTTCTTCTGTTTATTCAGGGTCAGGTCGCAGGGGCAGCTCCTGATAAATGGAAGAAAATGACCCCAGAGACAATGTCAAAGAACAAAACATAATATTTATAATGTATTTAGTCTAAAAAGAAAACAAAATATTTATGTCTTTTTCTCTAAACTTAAATAAAATGATCTGTTTAACTAAAACTTCATAACTCTTTTTCCATATTGACAGAACTCCTCTCTGTAATTTCCCTCCGGACCTCACTTAATGGCCTCAGGTCCATGTAACTTCACAAATAATCCTCGGAGCAGCTGAACCATCTGCTCCCTTTGTCCGCGTGGCTCGTGCTGTTCTCGTGCCCCTGATATGTGGACACAATGGGTGTGGCACTCAACGAGAAATCCAATATTCAAAAAGTCCCGCCACTGAGCCTCGAGGTCCGTGCGTCCAATCCAGACGCACGAGCTCAACAAGGACGTGGTCAGAGCTGTTCGTTCAAGCAACAGCAAAAACAAAAAAAAAATCATCTCAGAGGTGTTTGGAATTAGATGTCGGTCTTTTGTTTACATTCAAATTCCTCATTTTGAAGGCGTCGCGTTACTTTGGCTCACGCGTAAAATGATGGAAGCTTTGGGCGCCTCTTATTGGTTGAAACTCTTTTATGACGCAGCCCTTGTACCTTTACAGCTCCAAGCAGCAAAACAACTGTTCCTGACCAGATGTGTTATCTATGTGTGGCTTGGCTTTTAGCTTGGTATAAGCTTGTCTTAGTTTTCAAATCATTTTCAGACCTGTTTTTGTCTGATGACGCATTGGTCAAATTACGCACTAATATTCCTCTCCGCCTCTTAAACAAAAAGGACGCGAGACACGACGCTTTCTTTGCTTTACAATATTCAAATTGAATGCAAAGAGAATATTTAAAACTCTGGATTTAAAGCAAATGGCAATTTTGTGGACTATTTAAGAAAGACAGAATTGATCTGACACTTCTTAAAATGTGTTTTTACGCACGAACACAATGTGTTTTATTTTATACATATTTCAAGGCAAACCAAAAATAATGGTTTACATTTCATCAATAAACTGATCTCATCGTAAAATTAAAAAATACATAAAGCTAAAGCTGTTTTACGCGCAGTGACATCACGCGTCCCTTTGGCTCATGCGTAAACCTGATGGAAGCTTTGTGTGGTTTGGAAACATTTCGTGACGCAGCCATTGTGCCTTTACAATTCGAAACAACTGTTCCTCATCAGATGTTTTATCTGATGTGTGGCTTGGCTTTTAGCTTGGTATAAGCTTGTCTTAGTTTTCAAATCCTATTGAAGACCTGTTTTGGTCTGATTACGCACCAATATTTGCCTCTCAAACAAAAACGACGCGAGACACGACGCTTTCTTTGCTTTACAAATTAAAAACTAAAGTCGATAAGAAGAATTTAAACTTCGGATTTAAATAGAATTTTGGCACTTAAGAAATACCGTATTGAGCTCAGATTTGCTTTACGCACGAACATAATGTGTTTAATTTGAGACATTTCTTCAAAGCAAATCGTTTATAATGGTTTAAATTTCAACAATAAATAGATCTCATCGTAAAATTCAAATAAAACAAAATGCTAAAGTGGGTTTACGCGCAGTTACGCGTGCCATGTGTTCCTTTCAATAACCCCATGCTTTTTTACTTTTTTTACATTTTCTTAAATAAGAAGAAGAAGAAGCTCGTTGAAATGTCATAATGTGTCTCTGTAAAATACACAGCGCTATTGTAAAGGTTTAGTTTAATTCCTTGAGGCTTCTCTCTGCTGTGGCATCAGACGCGTGACAGGTTTGGGTTTGGTGCTGAGGCGGTGACGTGGCGCGGCCAGACGCAGCAGCAGCAGACAAAAAGTTCACATTTTGTCAGTGACGACATATGTTTATGAAAATGGCGTTGGTTTGGGCTTTGGGAAGCTCCTTGTTGGATGTTTGGAGTTTGGTTTGTCTTCCCCTGGGAGAATGTAATCATGAAAAAACAACCTGTGTTCTACAGAGACAAAGGAGAAGTGCCAGTGTTTCCACTTTAAATATTTCAAAATAATATGTTTTTGCAAATATTCCAAATATAACTGCATGTGTTTATGTGTCAAACTACAATAACTCCATGCTGGACTTTTGTTTAAATCTGTGTTGTTCAGCATTTTGTATAAAAATAAATAAATAAATAAACAAAACCAAAAAGATGCTTTTCTCTGATTTAATCTAATCTCACTTTATTTTCATCTTCCTGTGTGTCAGTTCAACCTCTGATATTTTATTTATTATTAACAGTCCCATAAGTGGAGTAAACTTTGAACATCTCATGAGCACAAAATGGTTTCTGATCATGGTTTTCTTGTTGCAGCCACAGACTGAACCGAGACAACAAGGAAATTATATCATTTTAATGTGACGATGTACCGAGATAAAACAATGACCTGAATAATGTAAATCACCAAGTTTATATAGTTTGAGATGACATTTTAAATTAAGGAAATGACACTCCTACTGAGGTGTGGTCAGACGAGAAGCACTAGTCGCGATGTTCACTGTGTTAAATGGGAACAAACTCAAATCCACATCCATAAACACGGGCACAATTCTAATTCATTTTCGTTTAAGCCGTTTTGTAACAAGAATCAAACAAACATCAGCTGCAAAAAGAAATACATCCCACACGCACTGTCCGCTTAGTCCTTGTTATTTTGCCCAAAGTCATCTGAGGTATAATACTCCCTACAATGCAGCATAGACCAGACTGAACCAGACATCACTACGATAACGTCGCTGAGGGTTCACTGTCATTTCTCTTCTCCGACTTTCAGACTCTTCAGTTTCTTCTACAACACTGTTCAAAGATGCAATTCTAATAATGATGAAAACGCTCTTTGTACAAACAGAAACGTGTCCTCTGCGTTTGACCCATCCTTCAAAGCCACTGGAGCCGCCGGTCTGAAGGAAAAGGCAACCGCAGACAACCCCAGGACCCAGATCTCGACTAAACTCTGATCAGGACGACGACACTTTGTACTGGTTTATTTTTTCCGTGTGCTGCAGGTTGTGTTGGCTTCCATTTAACTCAAAGATAACCGCGTAAACAGACACGTGTCACAACCTTTTTCTTCTTGCTTTTTTCACAGTTGGCGAGCAGTTTAGTTTCTATAACGACAAAACAATCCCGTGTAAAACTCACGTATTTCTTGCCGGATCCAAAACTCCAAAGCCGCTTGTTGTTACTGACGCGCTTCAACCAAACTCAAACCACTTCCTGCTTTTTCCCCAGAGCCGCTGCTGCTAATATTTATGTTTTCTCCAGTCGTACACAAACCTACAGCTGTCTTTACCTCCACCGTCTCCACCGAAATAAGAAAAAAAAAACACAAAATCATCATTTACATCTTCAAAATCCTCCGACAGACGCGGGTTTTTCGGTGGCAGTGACTCGTAACTCAACATGGTTCAGATCGTAGACTGTATGTATAAATGGACATCGCTAACCTGCTAGCCGCTACGTTCTAAAGACTTTCACTGTTTCTCTGTAACTGCTGCTGTCAGACTCGTCATTTTGGTCTTAAATGTTCGCATTAACCCGCTCTACATGATCCGGGTGTTTTTATTTCGCTAATTGCCCAGAAATCCAGTCCAGAAAATTGTTGTA
The DNA here is from genome assembly GCF_009829125.3 of Periophthalmus magnuspinnatus. Lineage (NCBI taxonomy): Eukaryota > Metazoa > Chordata > Actinopteri > Gobiiformes > Gobiidae > Periophthalmus > Periophthalmus magnuspinnatus. Next base: position 30,616,873 of record NC_047132.1, read on the forward strand.
GAAATCCAGAGTTTTACCTATGACGCAACAATCCGGGGAAAATGGAACTAGAGCATTTGTATTAAGCTACTCTACATGATCCTGGTGTTTTTATTTCACTATTGTGTCTGTAAATCAAGATATGAGCATTAATAACAGACAAATCATCTCCCTTTTTTTTTTGCCAAGTTTGCTCCCGGTAGCGTTAGCAACAGGTTTGATTGACAGCGTTGCTAAGCGAATACTCCCTGCTAAACCGGTGGCGCTAAACCTTCACCAGCCTTGATCCGGATTGGCTCTTTGGTTGCTTTGATACTCGTGGTGGGAATTTCAATATGAAACTCTGCTCCAAATTCGCCGCTATAACCGTTAGCCTCGATTAGCTTCATTTGACCGGAGCTGAACGCCGCGGGTGACGTCGCACTCACTCAGTCCACGTCTTTATCCGGTCTTCAGGTAGGACTAGACGCCTTGTGGACTAAGGACTTTACGTTAAGGTTTAGATCTACTTATTTATCACTGTAGAGAAATCCATTCTTTTGCATTTTGAGCTGTTCTTTTATGGGTCAGGAGCGAGGACCCGTCTCTACGTCTCATCTTCTACGACTCTGAAGTGCTGTACGTTTGCGATTTGTTTTCTCCCCGACAAAACCCACAACGTCGATGAAACGTTCCGCACCGACAAAGACGCCTACGAAGGTTTGAGCTTTGAGAGAGTTTAAACGAGAGAGAAACGTGAGAAAATGTTAACGCCTGTGTGAGAAAAGTGTATAAAGTGTGTGGTGAGGGGTTTTACAGACAAAAACATAGAGAATAATGTAAAAAAATAAAGCTGATACTTCACGGATTTCGTCTATAATAATGTAACCCCCGCCATAAATGAGGGACCGCTGTATTCTTTTATGAACAAGTTTTAAAGTGTCAGTATCACGACTGATTTGACGATTCTTTTGGTGTTTTTTTTTTTAAATGCTGGCCCCTCTCTGTTTCTCTGAGATTCTGTTCATCCATGTTCCAAGGTCTCGGCTAAAAACCCAAAGACTCTGGGATTTTGCTGTAGCTGTTCCCAGACTCTGAGACAGTTTTCCTCTGAATATTAGAACAGCCCAGTTGTTAAATACGTTTGAATCTTTGTGGAAAACTCATTTGTCTGCACTGACTTTGAACTCGACTCTTGTTTCTTGTGTTGTTTTGTTTTATTGTGTTTTTGCATGTTTTGTTTGATAAGATTGCACTTTATGTTGCCCTTTTGCAGGACTTTGAGCAGCTGTGGTTGTTTTTAAATAATTTGACTTGATTTAAAGGTTTAAATCCACGAAACTAGACCAAAGAACAGAGTGAATACAACTGAGGAAAGATAAGACTCAGATTTGAACCACGAGCTCTCAGACACAAACTCAGACCTGATTTAGGTTTGTCCAGGGATTTGTAAAATGATGATTCTCCAAACCTCAAACAAAACCACAGCTCCTCTGTGTGCACCTCTGTCTAAACCGACGTAATTATTATACAAAAACTTTCTCAGTAATAATCTGTGTGTAGAGTTTTATCTGTGGGTTTGAAGTGTGTCCTGTAGAATATGAGGAGAGTGATACTGTGTTTATCTTTGTAGAGGCTCTGTCCATGGTGCTGAAGATGTGACAAACGTGTTTACAGTTTGTTTGTTTATTTGTTTGTTTGTTTGTCTCTAAACATTTACTGTCAGTTTATAAAAAATATAAACAGGCTGTAACAAAACCAAACTTACAATAAAATATGTTTGTGCTAAATGAGTCTTTGGTTTAGGTTATTACTTTAAAAAACAACATGAACAAAAGTGTAAATGAGGTTCAGTCATTTTCATTTATTTCAAACAAACGCACCAAACACCAGCTGTGACTAAAGTGACGCAGGTTTGAGCTTCATGAAGCCAAACAACAAACCCCAGGACCGAGATCTGTCCACTGGACACGCGGGTCCTTCCTGCGGCTCCTGCGGCTCCTGCGGCTCCTGCGGCTCCTGCGGCTCCTGCGGCTCTTGTGCGCGCGCTGCACGGTTTTGATTGACTCTTGAGCGCACGCGCCCATCTGGCTGTGCGCGTGGCTCGTGTCAGTCTCGCGCCGCAGCTCCACATTTAAACAATGAAAAGAAACAGATAAAGTTCCTCCAGTGTGACTCTGATCATCTGGAGATAAAATAAAATAAACTTATTACAAGAAATAAATGATGGGATTTTGGGATGAAATATTCACTCAAGTCAAAATTGAATAAATCCTGATTTATTACATGTAACTGTAACATTTAGTTGTTCTAGATTCACAGACTTTGGCTGTAGTTTTTTTTTTTCTTCCTCTTGAGTCTCGCGGGTTGGAGCTGCACAGATGGAAACTCGGAAACAAAAAGACTCCAACTGAAGAACCTCTTCAACTCCTTTTTTTGTCTCATGTCACACCAGAGGCTCAGAGGAGCTGGTTCCCAGACTGGACTCGGTGGCAGTTATTCAGGGGCCCCAAGGGGCAGGACGCGTGCACAACAAAGCACTGTATGAACACACACACACACACACACACCCACACCCACCCACACACACACACACACACACACACACACACACACACACACACACACGGTGTATTGTGTCAAAGTCTCTGTTGTGTCCTTCATGTTTCACTGTCTGGACTTTGGACATTTTCTTCTAACAATTAACAACAACAATTAAACTACGAAATATAATCTACATAATCTAAAACCTTTTACTGTGTCCTTTTACTGTGTTTGTCCAGTTTTATTCAGACCAGTTTGTTTAAATATTTCATAATAAATGTTTATTAGTTGGTTATTTTGTGTCTTCATTGTTAAAGTGCAGGACTTTTATTGAAAACACTTCAGTGGAAACTCAGAAAACGCATCAGTTTTTCTTTTGTCAGTTTCCCTCCAAATCATCCTGAGCCTTAAAGGGGCGCAGTGAGGGGCACGAGCCCAGGGCCCAGGATGCTGCTGATGGGAGGATGAGGAGAGGGGGAGAGGGGGATGGGAGAGCGAACATGGAGTAAAGACAAGCTCCATCTGCTGCGCGTTTTGGCGCGTGCCAAACGCGTGAGAACAACTGCAGCTCTGAAAGGATCTGTTTGGTGAAATTCAACAGTTACACACAACAGTATTTTTATATTTTCATATATATGTAAATATTATAAATGTATTATATATTTTAGAGCAGATATTTGTAATAGGGTTCAATATTTTGGAAGAATCACAGAGTTTAAAGCTGAGTGTCCTGCAGAGTTCACTCTGAGACGAGGAGGGTTTGTTCCACAAACTTTTATATGAGATGAACGTCATAAAAGTGTGTGTCATTTAAAATGCTCTGAGCAGCTTCTTTTCGTCAGTTACATTTGTTTGGCTCAGTGTCAGGCCCCTCAGTCTCAGGCCCCTCAGTCTCAGGCCCCTCAGGCTCCTCCCCCCGCGGCAGAGCAGGTATCACCGTCACAAACGCCTCAAACACAGATGTTCATCCAAACACCGCGTGGCTTGGGTCTGTGTTTATTAATTTGGGGAATACATTAAAAGTCTGTCACCTCCACAACAGACACGTGACCTGTGGCTTTGTTTGAGTCGAAACGACTCGAACAGACAGAACAGACAGGACAGATTTAGAGAAACTTTATAAAGTGTTGGGCTTTGCAATAAACAAATACCAACAAATACAAGATTTCAACCACTTTTCGAGTAAAAAGACTTTGCATCGTGTAAAAACAGTAAAATAATGATACAAATAGACTTGTGAAAGATTTACTGCAGCAAAATGGCAGGAAAAAAGATCATTCAAATCCAAATGTGAGACATAAACTGATCCTGAGAGAAGCTGTTTGTGTCTGACTCTTGTCACAAACTCTGAGATTTGGTTTGAAATGATAAAATTATAAAATTAAATGCATCATCATCATCACCACCATCCGCCCGCGCATACCAGCAGACGTCCCCCTCCCCCCCTCAGCCCCTCCCCCCCCTTCAGCCCCTGTCCCAGTGCGCGCTCTGGCCCCGCCCCTGACGCGCTCCACTCACATAAATACAGAGGCTCCTCTCACTGCTCCACACTCGAGCCCCGCAGCTCCACGAGACCAAACCTCCCACAGAAACAAAATGAGCCCAAACGTCACGAGCGAGGCCCGGCAGCCCCTGGGCCGCACAGTGGCCCAAAGGAAACAGGCCCACGAGCTCAGAAAGGTAAGAACCACTTCACTGTTGATTTTAATCAAAACACAGATTTGTGTTTTGTTTGTCTGCGCATCTTTAAATCAAATGTCTCACGTGGCGCTTTTCTCTCAGACTCTTAAACCTCTTTTGGAGAAGAGGAGACGCGCGCGCATCAACGACAGTCTGAGCCACCTCAAGAGCCTCATCCTGCCTCTGATCGGGAAGGACAACGCGCGCTACTCCAAACTGGAGAAAGCTGATATTCTGGAGATGACTGTTCGTTTCCTCAGAGATCTGCCCTCCGCCTCCTCCAAAGGTGAGTCTCAAACACGCACCAACTTTTACGCACGGCCCTTTATTCTCCTCCAGTCACTAATGACGCGTTGTGTCCTGTTCAGATCCAGCAGAGAGCTACACAGAGGGTTATAAAGCCTGTCTCCAGCGCGTGACCACTCTGCTCCCCAGAACCAGCCTGGACCAGAGCGCGTGCCAGCGCGTCACTGACTTCGTGCATCAGTCCATGTCCGCGAGCCTCAAGCCCACGTGCCTCAACTGCTGCGGCCAGAGCTCGAGGACCCTGCCCCAGATCCAGCAGCGGCTCCAGAGCCTCAAGTCCAGCTTCAGCTCCAGAGCCCAGCTTCAGCCCGCTTCTCCCGGGAGCGCGCAGCAGCAGGCCGTGCGCGCGCCCATGTGGAGGCCGTGGTAGAAACATGGACTGTTCTTCAAACATGTAAATTATTGTACAGGATTATTTATTTATAGATTTAACATGAACCTGCTGAAGGTTAAATGTGACGCGTTTGGTTCATTTCATGTAAAAGCACAGACGCTGTTTTTTAAATCCTCTTTGGGGTTTCAAAGCGCGGGTTGTAGACAACACTTCTGTAAAACCCCAAGGGTTAAATGTTGAGGTTTGCACGAGGGACTTAAAGTATTTGGTCTGTGCAAAAATAGTTGTAAACACTATGTGTTCATTATAAAAATGTGATGATTTAACTTCATGTTTCTGACTCAATAAAACCTCATTTACTCGAGTTCATCTGCATCACGTGTTTATTTCTTGGCTCCTTTGGTTTTCAGAATAAAAAGTGTTACTGGGAGTTAATGAAAGGGGTAAAAAGGCGCCAAACGCGCAGAGCCACAGGTCAGAGCCGCTGCTTTTGTTGCGCAGCGTCTCCTGTTAGCGCCAAATCTGTGGGAAACGTGTCTGTGCAGCGCGCACAGAGGAACAAAGACACACAACTGTTAGAAACACGCGCACTTCCGAAATGAACCATTCAGTGATGAGATTCATCAATAAAGAAGTGTTTGTCCAAACAGCAGGTGGTGTCCTCCTCCAAAAGGCCCTGGACTGAGGCCAATGTGCAGAAAAGTTTATATTTAAATAAAACACGGAGCCTGTGGTCCATCCAGAGCCTCAGGGTCAGTCTGGTCTTCTGCTGCTGGACTGAACAAAAAGAAGAGCCTCAGACTGTTGTTTATTCTGTTTTTACCTCTGAGTCCATTTTAAGAGCTCATCACTGCCTTTAGTTTATTTGAACATTATTTATATTTGGGATGAAAACCAGGGCCACATCTCGAGGAGATTGTGATGTTCCACACAGACGCACTCACACTCTCTGTTAAAGAGACTCATATTTGGAATAGTCTTCCTCTGACAATAAGAGAATGTTCATCTCTGTCCACGTTCAAACTGCACCTTAAACTGAGGCTGAAGGAAAACCAGGTCTGTGAGCACATTCAGCTGCTTTTATTGTGTTTTTGTAATGTCTGTGTTGTATTTGTGTCTGTGCACCTCCCCAGGGACAACAGATGGAAATGAGTATTTTTGCTATAATCTGGCATTTACACTGTGTTTACAGATGTTCATTAATATGCACTGTCCCTTTCAAATAAATACATAATATTTGTTGTTATTATTCATAGTTTTATGTATCACCAAAACAAATTCCTTTGTGAATTTTGTTCATAAAGAGACACTTATGTCTTAAATCCCACTGTGAAGTTCAGGGCTGTGTCTGAGCTGCTCCACAAACCGACACAATAAAAAAACAACAACAAAACAACAACAAAACAACAACACAAGTGATTAACAACATGAACTCTTCAATAGATAAACTCTCCTCTGAGCTGTTACAGAACGATCCCAGTCACATTTCTCTCAGTGTTGGTGTTGATACACACAGTTATTTCACACAGAGTCACATAAAAAGAGAAAAACTAAAGATGCAACAAACAGAGTCACAGCAGAGAGACTCAGAGCAGAGTGAAAATGACACATTTATATAATAATGTTACATCACATCACAATTTAGTTTTACAATCAAACAGCTGCTTCATCACAGACACACAACACACAGAGACACAACACACACAGAGACACAACACACACACACACACACACACCCACAGAGACACAACACAAGAACATCACACAGAGACATACACACACACACAGAGACACACACACAGACATACACACAGAGACATACACACAGAGACACAACACAAGAACATCACACAGAGACACAACACACAGAGACACAACACACAGAGAGACACACACAGAGACACAACACACAGAGACACAACACACAGAGACACACACACACACAGACACAACACAAGAACATCACACAGAGACACACACACACATTCACAGAGACACACACACACACACAGACACAACACACAGAGACACACACACACAGACACAACACACAGAGACACAACACAAGAACATCACACAGAGACACACACACACAGAGACATACACACACAGAGACACACACACACAGACACAACACACAGAGACACAACACAAGAACATCACACAGAGACACACACACAGAGACATACACACACAGAGACACAACACAAGAACATCACACAGAGACACAACACACAGAGACACACACACACACAGACACAACACACAGAGAGACACACACAGAGACACAACACACAGAGACACAACACACAGAGACACACACACACACAGACACAACACAAGAACATCACACAGAGACACACACACACATTCACAGAGACACACACACACACACACAGACACAACACACAGAGACACACACACACAGACACAACACACAGAGACACAACACAAGAACATCACACAGAGACACACACACAGAGACATACACACACAGAGACACAACACAAGAACATCACACAGAGACACAACACACAGAGACATACACACACAGAGACACAACACAGAGACACAACACACAGAGACACAACACACAGAGACACAACACAGAGACACAACACACAGAGACACAACACAAGAACATCACACAAATACACACACAGTCAGAGTACTGTACTACTGTACTGTATTCTGAATACTCTGAATACTTCTACACCGAGTTGCATCATATAAAAATGTAAAAACACAACATAAATGACACACACTGCAAGATGTGTGTTTACTTTCTTTTCTAACATATACTGTGCAGTTCAAAACCTAAATGACATGAAGTACCATCAAGTAACTCTATTCTGAATAACACCAAACGAAACAGTAACTGCACCGGAAAACAAACAGTTACTCAAAATTAGTATTTCCAGTACTTGTATTCAGATACTTCCCAACACTGTACATAGATGAAATATAAAACCTCTTATACCAGGCATGTTTTTGATGCACGAACAATGTTATGACAAAAAAAGAAAATAATAATAATACACATTTTGCAGAATACCTCCTCTTCAAGATCATTTAAATACAAAACACCTGCAATTCTATAAATGCAAGACTGAAAATGCAATACTTTATATAACGTACCTTGTGAGAATGTGGTAAACCCTCCAGCAGAACAACTGTACAGTGTATAGTTAAAAAAAAAGCCATATTCTCATGACTTCTGTTGTACTGAATCAAAAACTATGAACTTGCTTTGGCGTTTTGGTGCAATATAAGACAAGGAATAGAAATAGTCAATATGAGCTGATAAAATTTTAAAATAATAACAATAAAGACTTTAAACATGAGGAAAATTTAAATAGACTTTGACTGAGTTTATAGAAAATATACAGTCTGGGCAGAACAACAGTCCAAAACTTTGAGTGTGAGTAGATTTATTATGGTTCAAATGAGCTGTATCGAGCGACAGGTGTTACAGAGAGTTCATGACTGTTGTGGCGAGAAGTTCTGTCGTCTCCTGCCCGGGGGGAGGGGCTTCAGTCCGAGGGGAGTGGCTCAAATAGTCCATGTCCAGGGTGTCAGAAGAAAGTCTTTGTTAAATTGTCCCGTATGGGTTGAAACCAGAAGTTCACATACGATATATAAAAATACACATGCTTTTTTTTCTCACTGTATGACATGAAATCAGACTAAGCGTTTCCTGTTTTAGGTCAATTAGGATTAACGAAATTATTTCTATTTGCTAAATGCCAGAATAATGAGAGAAGGATTTTTTTTTTTTTTTTTTTTGACAATTTTCTATTACTTTCTTCAACGTCAGAAGTTTATATACTGTTGTAACGTCTAGGGCAAAGGTGTCAAACTCAATTTCACTGAGGGCCAATTTGCATAGATGTAAAAATACAACTGTGTAACTGCCTATCTACTGATAAACTGACATTTTAAGACAGTCATATATTTTTATTTACCTTGTCGCGGCCACATAAAATGACATGGCGGGCCAGATTTCGCCCCTGGGCCTTGAGTTTGACACACGTGTTCTAGGGGATCAAAGATACAGACTCGGGGTACAGGTTTAATCGGGTTTATTACAGACAAGAGAATGAAAGTGGATGCTGGTTGAAGGAGCAGGTAGTAGGAAGCTGGGTCGGAGGCTGAGGTGCAGGGTCCAAGAAACGGGATCTGGCAAAAAAAAAACACCAAAAAACCCAGAGATAAACAACACTACTATGCCCATACCCACAAAAAACACAAAAACACACTGCGCCAAGCTAAACTGTACCACGGAGGACACACTAAAGAACCACAGGAGGGTGACATGACGATGTGGCAGCCTGTGTAGCAATCTCCCCTTTGTACTTCAGAGGTGGACACTTGATTGCTGATCGGCTGCGGGTGTCTAGTGGCTGGTGCCGGAGTCTCCTTCCAGCTCCAGACACAGAAAGAAGGGGGGGAAAACAGCACAGGACACACAGACAGTATGGGATCTTGACAGTGCACAGAATACACAAAGAACCTTCCACAAACTTCTTACAATGGTTGGCAGGAATTTTGGCCCATTCCTCCTGATGCAACCGGTGTAACTGAGACAAGTTTGTAGCCTCACATGCCTTTTCAGGTCTGCCCATAAATAGGATTAAGATCAGGAGCTTGTAATGGCCACTCCTAAATTGACTTTGTTATCCTTAAGCCTCTTTGTCACCAGTTCGGCAGTATGCTTCAGGTCTTTGTTCCCTTTGGAAGACCCATTTGTCCTCAAGCTTTAACTTCCTGGCTGATGTCTTGAGATGTTGTTTCAGTATTTCCACATAATGATTGATCATAAACTGACTTTTGACTTTCACACTCTGGACATTTCAAAAAGATGCAATCAAAGACTTTCTGTTATCCGTAAGTTAAAAGGACTCCATGTTTCATCACATCTACTGCTTATTCTGTACACCAGCATCATCCAACCTGTCCTACTGTACTGTCCACCATGTTTTCTTACCATGCTCACAGTTAAAAACCGTAATTCATTTACAAAAATAACCCACCTAGCAGCAAAAATCATTGGTCTCCCTACTCCCAGTCTGTCACAGTTAAACTCTAAAGCCATCACTCGTATAGCACAGATAATAACACAGGACCACACTCACCCACTGCACCGGTACTTTACTCTACTGCCTTCAGGACGACGATACAGATGTAATAAAGCACACTTCAAAAATAGTCTCATACCCACAGCCAAAAATAGTCTCATACCCACAGCCATTATTAACTTGAACAATTTATAGACTACGGAACTCTAATTATCATTATGCACTTTTACAATGTCAATTACTTGCCTTGTGTTTGTCCAATATATGTGATGTGTTTGTGTGGCATTGTTTGTATGTATGGCGTTTTTTTCTCTGTGTGATTTGACTGTGAAGACAAATTTCCCCACTGGGACAATAAAGTAACTAACTAACTAATGTTCTTTTCTCATGACACCATTTATTTTGTGAAGTGCCCCAGTCTCTCCTGCGGAAAAACAGCCCCACGACATGATGCTGCCACCCCCGTGTTTCACAGTTGGGATGGTGTTCTCAGGCTTGCAAGTTTCCCGTTTTCCCCCAAACGTAACAATGCTCATTATGGCCGAACGGTTCAATTTTAGTCTCCAAAAATCAAGGTCTTTGTCTCTGTGTGCATTTGCAAACTGTAATCTGTCTTTTTGATGTTTCTTTTGGAGTTTTTCTTGTCAGTGCAGTCTTATCATCTTCATAAGGTTTTTTCTTTTGTTCTTGGGTTGATCTGCACATCTCAGACCAAAGCATTTTCATCTCTGGCACATAGAACTCATCTCCTTCCTCAGCGGGATGATGGCTGGACGTTCCCATGGTCTTTATATTTGTGTACGACTGTTTGAACAGATAAACGTGGCACCTTCAGGCATCTGGAAATTGCAGACTTGTATTCTGAACAAGGCTAAATGAAAGATACCTCCTCTTCAAGGTAATTTAAATACACTGCCTGGCTAAAAAAAAGTCTCCACCAAAAAAAGGTCACGCACTCTAATATTTTGTAAGCTTCTGCAACGTCACAAGATTTATTTCCATCCAGTGTCGCATTAATTTTCCACCAAGATGTTGCATTGATGCTGGTCAATGATAATTTGGGATTTTTGAGGAAATTTTGGATTTCATTAAAATCTTGCTGCAGTCTTAAAATCGCCTGGTCGACAGAGGGAGAACTTGAACACAAAACAGCATCATCTGAATATAAATGTATGAGGCTTTCTCTTAACTTGCAACCAATAGAATTAATAAATACAGTAAACAGTGACGGGCCCAAAATTGAGCCTTGGGGAACTCCTTTGCTTAACATTAACGTTTGATTTAAACCCACTGACTGCTGCTGCTTGGATTCTGTTTGAAAGATAATTTTGTAACCAATCACATGCAGCAATGTCAAACCCAGTATGTTTCAGACGTTTCATCCACCAAAAACTTTAGTTAAATCAATAAACAGAGCTACACAATCAGGTTTGTCATTGAGGGCTGTGAAAATGTCATTTAAGACGTTGGTGGTTGCAATGACAGCACCAAGCCCTTTTCTGAAGCCCATAAGTCCCTCCCTCACCTGCCAGATCTGGGCTGGGCTCCTGGCTCCTCCTGCGTGCACCTGCAGCCCATCAGCGCAATCAACACACCTGCTGTGCATAAAAGGAGCTGGGAGAAGAGACTCAGCGTGAGATCATCGTCGTGTCACTGCATTCCTGTCTGTTCCTGCGTCCTGCGTCCTGCGTCCCCGTGTTCCCGTGTTCCCGTGTTCCCGTGTTCCCGTGTTCCCGTATTCCCGTATTCCCATGTTCCCGTGTTCCCGTGTTCCCGTGTTCCTGTTGTGTTCGGCCCTGGATGTCTCCTGCCTGCTCTGCCCTACGCCCGTCTGGTTTGCCTGTCGTCCTGTGGTCCCTTCATGTCCCCGGTCCCTGTGTTTCCTGTGTTCCTGCTCACCTGCTCACCTCCGGATCACCCACTGTTTGTACTTGTCCTATTCTTACAATAAATCCTGTAAATATTCCCCGAGTCTGCATCCTTTGGTCCGCTACACTCACCCGCTACGACAATAAGAAGACCTCAAAATGTGGAATTTATTTAATTTTTACTGGTTTAGCCCTAGATTAGACCTGGGATAGTTCTGTTATGTTCATGAGTTAGATCTGTCAGTACTCGCAGTAGTAGCTGAGTTAGCTTGGAGTGAATGAACAATAACTTGATCACAAGAGAAGAAGTCAAATGAGACGGTGATGATACAGCCACTTTTCTACCTGTGTTGGTCATTTCATAACTTTAGAATCACCGGTTACTCAAACTGTTTCTGCTGCACAAATTATGACGGGGAGGTTGGGAACTTCTTGCCATTTTGTTCACGGCCTTTTCTTTTAGTATGTACAGAGCTGTAGTTCCATAACAGAAAGATTATTTAGGTTAAAGCCGCTCTATTGCGCTCGTGTCTGCTCTGTACTGAAAGAAATCCTCTGACTTCCATGTTGGAAAACGGCGGCGCCCAACGGGAGCTGACGTCGCCGTGAACGTCATCACAACAAAGAACCGGTGCTTCGTATGGATATCTGCTGATCACGCTGCTGAGTGGAGCTCTACAGTCACGTCTGGCTCAGGTTCCATTCATTTTTCTCGTAGACTTTTCGAAAAAAATTAAATATCAAGAGTTCAAAAGGCATAGTGGAGGCTAACGAGCTACATGCTAACTACGGTAATGTCCATCACACGTTGTTTTAAGTCCAAAAAGGCCGTTTAAAATGCAAGATTCTGCTAAATGTTTTAATAACTTCAAGCTTTGAACTTTAAATATAAGCTGTTGTTTTGTTTTTCCAGAAAGTCTATGAGAAAAATCAATGGAAAATGTAGTCACTGTTGAGCTTCATAGTGTTTTTTTTTTTTCCATTTGTACCAAACGACAAAACAAAACACTGCCGGATCCTACACGTGTCACCGATGTCACAGAGGGCGTGTCCCGGAGGTGAAAACGACGATCGACCTGCAACATGGCGTCTTGAAAATAAGCGATTAAAGATTTGACAAATATGAATCACTCCAAATACAACTTCAGAGGGAAAATGAGAAGGAAACAACTATAACATGTTTTTAATTTAATTTAATTTAATTTAATTTAATTTAATTTAATTTAATTTAATTTAATTTAATTTAATTTAATTTAATTTAATTTAATTTAATTTAATTTAATTTAATTTTATTTTATTTTATTTAATTTTATTTTATTTTATTTTATTTTATTTCCTCTCCTTTTTCCCCTTTTCCCACTATAACAAGGTTCAAATTTCTGAAAAGTTTAATAAAATACATTTGTTTTAAACTGTTTTACGCTCCAAGATCAGACCTGAGCGTATGATTAAACTCCTGGATGGTCTTTTTCACTTTTACACCGGTCACATCTGAGTTTGGACCAAACCAGGACCAAACGGACCGGGACAAAACATGGACCGAGTCACCACAGTGAATCTGAATCTATTGTTTAGAAAGACACTGACAAACATTGAACTGATAAAAAGAGTTCATATTGAAACTGTGTCTTTTTTTCTGTCAAAACTGAAACACAACCTCAATATTTTCACTGTAAAGTTTTATTTAATGAACAGAACTGTCTCCCTCTAAACATAAAGTCCAGAATCACCATCTGTTTGAGGAGAAAAGATAAAGACACTTCTTCAAATCAGGCGGTGTCTTTTGTTACAGTGAAAATCCCATAATCCTCAAGTTTGGTTTGAGTTTATTTCAATCACAAATCAAACTGAAACATAGAAATGGGCTGTAGATTGAGGTTTTTTTTTTTGAGTTTTTTTTGTGTCTGTCTGGTCCTTTACTATCAGCTCAGAGTCTCACGTGCGTCTCTTTCTGCATTTCAATCACTTTTGCGTCAGACCGTCAAAGAAAAGCCGTTATTTGAAGGAAACGTCCTTTTTTTTTTTTTTTTACACCACGAGCCCCGTCCCCGCCCCGTCCCCGCGTCGTCCCCTTCTTCCCCTTGGAGCCTCGAGCCTCCTGATTCCCGTGAAGTATCAGAAGATTCCAGACAAAGGCTTTCTGTTCTGCGCAGATGGGATACCGACGCCCAATTTGCGCCAAAAGACAAAAGAGGGCTATAACCGTAAGAGCAGAAATGCCTGGGCCAAGTTACCCCCCTCCACCCCCCCTACGGCCCCACGGGACCCTCCAGAGCGCGTGCAGCAAGTGTGTCTGTGACCGTGAGCGCGAGCCTGTCCCACAGCGCGAGACTTTAACTTTGACTGTTTCTTTTTTTTTTTTTTAAAGTTTAAGAATTTACTTTTTAGCCAATTTAAAGCAGTGGCCTTTAAATACTTTTCAAATCCACATAAACGAATGAAGAAAAACACAAACAAACCTTCAGAAGTGTAACTGCTCTACTGTTTGTGTCTTATGTAGTTTATTATAGACAAATATCACATGTCCTGCCACATTTAGGACATATTTATAACAACAGACGTGAGGAAAGTGACATAAACAAGTATTTTTTAATCTCAAGGTCCTGGATAAAACCTCGTGTCATTGGAGCCGTTTTTGTTTTGAAACACGAGCAGCAGGACCAGAGAAAGAAAGAATATTGATCAACAACAACTAAAGGAGACGACGCTTTATGCAAGAGCCAAACCCAACGAGGCGCATGTTTCAAACATGAGATGATCCTTAAACCGCAGATGGGACGCGCTGACGCAGAGTGTGACTCCAGGATGTGCGTTTGTTCCGTTTGAAAAGTGTGTGTTTCTGTTTTGTGTCTATGTGAAGGTCAAAGCTGAGCCTCCGGTGAAGAGCAGAGTCTCTACTGGAGGAGGAGGAGGGTGTGGTCCCAGCGCAGGAGGAGGAGGAGGAGGAGGAGGAGGAGGAGGAGGAGGAGGAGGTGGGGGTCAGACACAGACATCTGGTCCGTGTGGCGCGTGCTGCGCGCGTGGGTCCCCAGAGTGCTGTGGCATTTGATGAGCTGTCACACACCGGCCCTGGTCCTTTTCTCATTTCACGCACTTTCCAAGTTCTGTTTGTGTTTACATTTATGGTCATATAAAATACTTTTATAAGAATCATTTCACAGTGTTTTTGTTCCGCGCGCGGTGTCTGGGCCTGAACCTCAGATCAGGCTGTAAAATCCACGCGCCCTGACTGTCCTTTATTCACTCCGTGTGACTCTGTGTGAGAATAATCACGTCTGGAAACACAGTTCGTGTAAAAAACATTTCTTTAAACTGTATCTTACTGTAGTTTGTTTGAATAAATATTGGAAAACCCTAAAAGAGAAAAATAGTAGAAAATAAGAAGGAAACAGCCTCAGCTTCATGTTCCAGAACCTTCACTCAAACTTGAGCCTGACCGGTGCAGTCCCCAGGGTAAAAACATTTTTTATGCAAAACTGTTGTTGTCACCGCGTCACAGGCGTCACCAGGAGGCGCGTGGCGTGGGTCTGTGATCCGGGTCTGTGATCCGGGTCTGGCTCTGGAGCCTCCAGCTCCTCTCCAAAGCTCCTCTCCAAAGCGCACAGGGCGCCTCCTATCGGCCAAGCTTCTTATTTAATCAAAAATACGAAAGACATTTCAAACAAACGTTATAGATTCACATCTTGACGCGAAAGTACAAAACAGTCACAGAATCGCACTTCTGTCTAAAGTAAAGTGAATATTTCTCTGCGCCGCTACAGAACAGCTCTAATGTCAGACAAAGTCAAACAAAGGTCCAAAAATGACCCTTTCACTGGTTGTAACATATTAATAGGATTCTAACTGACGCACAACGACCTGTCGACACCTTTTGGAGAATAAATGAGGCGACTTCACCCCCAAAACAAACCAAAATATATTTAATCCATCGCAACTTTACGCACAATGGAAAATGCGTAAAAATGAAAAGGAAACATTGCGCTTTGCTGCGTAAATAAAGTGAAACATTAACTAGTTATTGTTTTATAGATATATTTTTCAATATGTTGTTGGTTTTGATGTTTACTGCGCGTTTATCCAACTTTACGCACTAATGACGTGCGTCCTGAGGGTCCACGCGCGGCACAGTTGTTTCTCGTAGGTGAAGGACAGATGGTTATCTTTCTTAATATGATGCTTTTGTTTTGTTTGCATGAAATTTGTGACTGGTCCAAATCGTTTTAACTTGGCTTGGGGGCGTAGCCGTGACGCACGGAACCGACGCCACAGACGTGGATATAAACCCCGCGCTCGGGCCGTTACAGACACTTCTTCTCCTCTTCCTCTCCTGAACACACCTCCCACAGGAGCCCACACCTCCCACAGGAGCCCACACCTCCCACAGGAGCCGAGACCATGTCTCCAAACATGAGCTGTGACCTGCTGCCGGCCTTTGAGCCAAACACTTTGGCCAAAAGAAAAGAAGCTTTGGAAATGAGAAAGGTAAGTCTCAGCAAAAATATGGACTCACAAACAGATTCTTTGTTTCTCCATCGATCTGTAAAGTGTGGACTCAAACTAACTGGCATCTCTTTTGTGAACAGACTCTGAAGCCTCTGATGGAGAAAAGAAGGCGCGCTCGGATCAACGACAGCCTCAACCATCTGAAAAACCTCATCCTCCCGCTCACAGGCAGAGATGTGAGTCCAGCATCATTTAGACTTTTTTATAGAAAAAAACAAAAAACAAAAAACAAAAACAAAAGGTTCTACGTAATCAGGAATCACATTTTAATAAATGTGTTCATTTGTCTCCCACAGAAAAGTCGTTATTCAAAGCTGGAAAAGGCGGATATTCTGGAGATGACGGTGAGATTCCTCAGTCAGATGCCTCCTGCTGCCTCCAAAAGTAAGTTTCATTTAAAATCCTCCATGTTTGACTTATGATCCCGAATCATTTGAATCTAACTCTGATGTTGTCCCGTCCAGATCCAGCAGAGAGCTACACAGAGGGTTATAAAGCCTGTCTCCAGCGCGTGACCACTCTGCTCCCCAGAACCAGCCTGGACCAGAGCGCGTGCCAGCGCGTCACTGACTTCGTGCATCAGTCCATGTCCGCGAGCCTCAAGCCCACGTGCCTCAACTGCTGCGGCCAGAGCTCGAGGACCCTGCCCCAGATCCAGCAGCGGCTCCAGAGCCTCAAGTCCAGCTTCAGCTCCAGAGCCCAGCTTCAGCCCGCGTCTCCCGGGAGCGCGCAGCAGCAGCAGGCCGTGCCCGCGCCCATGTGGAGGCCGTGGTAGAAACATCTGCTGTTGGAAGACTGAAGAAAGAAGAAAAAACAGCAAACAGTTTGTAATTAGGACTGTGACTCTTTGATGAATCTGTTCATCGTGCCTTCGGTGTTGGGTGTTAAACACTCGTCTTTACGCGCGTCTTTTGTCCGGTTTTATTTGACAAAGTTCGACCGTCGCATTCTCTTTAAACTTAAAACATGTATGTTTCCGTGGTGTATTCAGTCCTCGCGGAGGCCTGAGTGAGAGGGCCCTAAACCCGCCCTGTAAGACCCCAGGGGTCAGTCTTTGTCTGCCAGAGTCCGGCAGATGCACCGTAGACTCAGTGCGTCTCTGTTGTATCTCTGATGGGATGAGCTCATTTTTGCTATTTTCAGCAAGTGTTTAATGTGTTTAATGTGTGTTTAATAATATATATTATATGTGACTGTACAGCTGTTCACAGCTGATTTATTTCGCTGATTTCAGCGAGTCCTGTAAATATGTTATAAAATAATAAAACTGCGATGTCGTGGTTTAACGCGCTGCATTTTGTCCTTTGTTTTCGTTTATATTTGAAATTCACTCCACTGAAATAGTATCCAACGAGGTCCTAAACCAGCTCTTTAGTTTTATATCAGGGCCTATATGGAGTATGTTCAGTGTACTTTTGTTCTTAGTAGTTTTATCACACAGAGCACATTCAAAGCTGCTGTAGGAGAAACACACGTGTGTTTCATGGAGGGTAAAATGAGCCCTCAGAGTCTGAACATGTGTCTCCATCTGCTGCAGATGAACGGTTGACCCGTGATTCTTGTGCACAGGTTTTGTGGTCAGATGCGCCCCCAGTGGTGTGTAAAGGTACAGCTTCAAAGGAAAGGGCGGTGTATGGCGCCCTCTAGAGTCCAGGTTGAGTCTCTCCATAGACTCAGTTATTGTCATTTTCCTCTTTTACGGTGGAAGCGGCTCGTTTTGGAGGAAAATAAAAACACGGACAGTGGAGGCTGAAAATAGAAGAGACACAGACACAGCTCAGTTTATTCATGTTTAAAGGCCCGTGTCAGACTGTTCTCTGTGTTATAATGTTACACAGACCAGGGCTGTGTTTTGTTTCATTTACACATGTTTAACACACAAACTCCGCAGATTTACACTGAGTTCTTCTCTCAAACTAAAAACACTCTGTTCCACCTTATGATGTCATCATGTGGTAATACAGGAAGTGCTCCACTGTGTTTTTAAACTCCACACACCTTCACAAGAATCACTTGGATAATTTCAACTCTGGAATTGGGAAACTAATCTCTATTGAACAAAAGGTAAAAGGCAGAGGTTAAACTATCACTTCATGACATCACAAGGTGGAACAGAGCGTTTTGAGCTTTGGAGATGTACAGAATAATAACAAAGTGTTACTCAAACATGTGTGAATGAAACAAAACACACCTCCAGGTCTGTGTAACATTATGACACAGAGAACAGTCTGACACGGGCCTTTAAACATGAATAAACTGAGCTGTGTCTGTGTCTCTTCTATTTCAGCCTCCACTGTCCGTGTTTTTATTTTCCTCCAAAACGAGCCGCTTCCACCGTAAAAGAGGAAAATGACAATAACTGAGTCTATGGAGAGACTCAACCTGGACTCTAGAGGGCGCCATACACCGCCCTTTCCTTTGAAGCTGTACCTTTACACACCACTGGGGGCGCATCTGACCACAAAACCTTTACACAAGAATCACGGGTCAACCGTTCATCTGCAGTAGATGGAGACACATGTTCAGACTCTGAGGGTTCATTTTACCCTCCATGAAACACACGTGTGTTTCTCCTACAGCAGCTTTGAATGTGCTCTGTGTGATAAAACTACTAAGAACAAAAGTACACTGAACATACTCCATATAGGCCCTGATATAAAACTAAAGAGCTGGTTTAGGACCTCGTTGGATCCTATTTCAGTGGAGTGAATTTCAAATATAAACGAAAACAAAGGACAAAATGCAGCGCGTTAAACCACGACATCGCAGTTTTATTATTTTATAACATATTTACAGGACTCGCTGAAATCAGCGAAATAAATCAGCTGTGAACAGCTGTACAGTCACATATAATATATATTATTAAACACACATTAAACACATTAAACACTTGCTGAAAATAGCAAAAATGAGCTCATCCCATCAGAGATACAACAGAGACGCACTGAGTCTACGGTGCATCTGCCGGACTCTGGCAGACAAAGACTGACCCCTGGGGTCTTACAGGGCGGGTTTAGGGCCCTCTCACTCAGGCCTCCGCGAGGACTGAATACACCACGGAAACATACATGTTTTAAGTTTAAAGAGAATGCGACGGTCGAACTTTGTCAAATAAAACCGGACAAAAGACGCGCGTAAAGACGAGTGTTTAACACCCAACACCGAAGGCACGATGAACAGATTCATCAAAGAGTCACAGTCCTAATTACAAACTGTTTGCTGTTTTTTCTTCTTTCTTCAGTCTTCCAACAGCAGATGTTTCTACCACGGCCTCCACATGGGCGCGGGCACGGCCCGCTGCTGCGCGCTCCCGGGAGACGCGGGCTGAAGCTGGGCTCTGGAGCTGAAGCTGGACTTGAGGCTCTGGAGCCGCTGCTGGATCTGGGGCAGGGTCCTCGAGCTCTGGCCGCAGCAGTTGAGGCACGTGGGCTTGAGGCTCGCGGACATGGACTGATGCACGAAGTCAGTGACGCGCTGGCACGCGCTCTGGTCCAGGCTGGTTCTGGGGAGCAGAGTGGTCACGCGCTGGAGACAGGCTTTATAACCCTCTGTGTAGCTCTCTGCTGGATCTGGACGGGACAACATCAGAGTTAGATTCAAATGATTCGGGATCATAAGTCAAACATGGAGGATCTTAAATGAAACTTACTTTTGGAGGCAGCAGGAGGCATCTGACTGAGGAATCTCACCGTCATCTCCAGAATATCCGCCTTTTCCAGCTTTGAATAACGACTTTTCTGTGGGAGACAAATGAACACATTTATTAAAATGTGATTCCTGATTACGCAGAACCTTTTGTTTTTGTTTTTTGTTTTTTGTTTTTTTCTATAAAAAAGTCTAAATGATGCTGGACTCACATCTCTGCCTGTGAGCGGGAGGATGAGGTTTTTCAGATGGTTGAGGCTGTCGTTGATCCGAGCGCGCCTTCTTTTCTCCATCAGAGGCTTCAGAGTCTGTTCACAAAAGAGATGCCAGTTAGTTTGAGTCCACACTTTACAGATCGATGGAGAAACAAAGAATCTGTTTGTGAGTCCATATTTTTGCTGAGACTTACCTTTCTCATTTCCAAAGCTTCTTTTCTTTTGGCCAAAGTGTTTGGCTCAAAGGCCGGCAGCAGGTCACAGCTCATGTTTGGAGACATGGTCTCGGCTCCTGTGGGAGGTGTGGGCTCCAGTGGGAGGTGTGGGCTCCTGTGGGAGGTGTGGGCTCCTGTGGGAGGTGTGTTCAGGAGAGGAAGAGGAGAAGAAGTGTCTGTAACGGCCCGAGCGCGGGGTTTATATCCACGTCTGTGGCGTCGGTTCCGTGCGTCACGGCTACGCCCCCAAGCCAAGTTAAAACGATTTGGACCAGTCACAAATTTCATGCAAACAAAACAAAAGCATCATATTAAGAAAGATAACCATCTGTCCTTCACCTACGAGAAACAACTGTGCCGCGCGTGGACCCTCAGGACGCACGTCATTAGTGCGTAAAGTTGGATAAACGCGCAGTAAACATAAAAACCAACAACATATTGAAAAATATATCTATAAAACAATAACTAGTTAATGTTTCACTTTATTTACTCAGCAAAGCGCAATGTTTCCTTTTCATTTTACGCATTTTCCATTGTGCGTAAAGTTGCGATGGATTAAATATATTTTGGTTTGTTTTGGGGGTGAAGTCGCCTCATTTATTCTCCAAAAGGTGTCGACAGGTCGTTGTACGTCAGTTAGAATCCTTCTAATATGTTACAACCAGTGAAAGGGTCATTTTTGGACCTTTGTTTGACTTTGTCTGACATTAGAGCTGTTCTGTAGAGAAATATTCACTTTACTTTAGACAGAAGTGCGATTCTGTGACTGTTTTGTACTTTCGCGTCAAGATGTGAATCTATAACGTTTGTTTGAAATGTCTTTCGTATTTTTGATTAAATAAGAAGCTTGGCCGATAGGAGGCGCCCTGTGCGCTTTGGAGAGGAGCTTTGGAGAGGAGCTGGAGGCTCCAGAGCCAGACCCGGATCACAGACCCGGATCACAGACCCACGCCACGCGCCTCCTGGTGACGCCTGTGACGCGGTGACAGTTTTGCATAAAAAATGTTTTTACCCTGGGGACTGCACCGGTCAGGCTGAAGTTTGGGTGAAGGTTCTGGAACATGAAGCTGAGGCTGTTTCCTTCTTATTTTCTACTATTTTTCTCTTTTAGGGTTTTCCAATATTTATTCAAACAAACTACAGTATGATACAGTTTAAAGAAATGTTTTTTACACGAACTGTGTTTCCAGACGTGATTATTCTCACACAGAGTCACACAGAGTGAATAAAGGACAGTCAGGGCGCGTGGATTTTACAGCCTGATCTGAGCTTCAGGCCCAGACACCGCGCGCGGAACAGAAGTGTGAGACAAAAACAGTGAAATGATTCTTATAAAAGTATTTTATATGAACATAAATGTAAACACAAACAGAACTCGGAAAGTGCGTGAAATGAGAAAAGGACCAGGGCCCGGTGTGTGACAGCTCATCAAATGCCACAGCACTCTGGGGACCCACGCGCGCAGCACGCGCCACACGGACCAGATGTCTGTGTCTGACCCCCACCTCCTCCTCCTCCTCCTCCTCCTCCTCCTCCTCCTCCTCCTGCGCTGGGACCACACCCTCCTCCTCCAGTAGAGACTCTGCTCTTCACCGGAGGCTCAGCTCTGACCTTCACATAGACACAAAACAGAAACACACACTTTTCAAACGGAACAAACGCACATCCTGGAGTCACACTCTGCGTCAGCGCGTCCCATCTGCGGTTTAAGGATCATCTCATGTTTGAAACATGCGCCTCGTTGGGTTTGGCTCTTGCGTAAAGCGTCGTCTCCTTTAGTTGTTGTTGATCAATATTCTTTCTTTCTCTGGTCCTGCTGCTCGTGTTTCAAAACAAAAACGGCTCCAATGACACGAGGTTTTATCCAGGGCCTTGAGATTAAAATGTTTATGTCACTTTCCTCACGTCTGTTGTTATAAATATGTCCTAAATGTGTCAGGACATGTGATATTTGTCTATAATAAACTACATAAGACATAAACAGTAGAGCAGTTACACTTCTGAAGGTTTGTTTGTGTTTTTTTTCATTCGTTTATGTGGATTTGAAAAGTATTTAAAGGCCACTGCTTTAAATTGGCTAAAAAGTAAATTCTCAAACTTAAAAAAAAGAAAAGAAACAGTCAAAGCTAAAGTCTCGCGCTGTGGGACAGGCTCGCGCTCACGGTCACAGACACACTTGCTGCACGCGCTCTGGAGGGTCCCGTGGGGCCGTAGGGGGGGTGGAGGGGGGTAACTTGGCCCAGGCATTTCTGCTCTTACGGTTATAGCCCTCCTTTGTCTTTTGGCGCAAATTGGGCGTCGGTATCCCATCTGCGCAGAACAGAAAGCCTTTGTCTGGAATCTTCTGATACTTCACGGGAATCAGGAGGCTCGAGGCTCCAAGGGGAAGAAGGGGACGACGCGGGGACGGGGCGGGGACGGGGCTCGTGGTGTAAAAAAAAAAAAAGGACGTTTCCTTCAAATAACGGCTTTTCTTTGACGGTCTGACGCAAAAGTGATTGAAATGCAGAAAGAGACGCACGTGAGACTCTGAGCTGAGAGTAAAGGACCAGACAGACACAAAAAAAACTCAAAAAACTCAAAAAAGTGATTCTGGACTTTATGTTTAGAGGGAGACAGTTCTGTTCATTAAAAAAAACTTTACAGTGAAAATATTGAGGTTGTGTTTCAGTTTTGACGGAAAAAAAGACACAGTTTCAATATGAACTCTTTTTATCAGTTCAATGTTTGTCAGTGTCTTTCTAAACAATAGATTCAGATTCACTGTGGTGACTCGGTCCATGTTTTGTCCCGGTCCGTTTGGTCCTGGTTTGGTCCAAACTCAGATGTGACCGGTGTAAAAGTGAAAAAGACCATCCAGGAGTTTAATCATACGCTCAGGTCTGATCTTGGAGCGTAAAACAGTTTAAAACAAATGTATTTTATTAAACTTTTCAGAAATTTGAACCTTGTTATAGTGGGAAAAGGGGAAAAAGGAGAGGAAATAAAATAAAATAAAATAAAATAAAATAAAATAAAATAAAATAAAATAAAATAAAATAAAATAAAATAAAATAAAATAAAATAAAATAAAATTAAATTAAATTAAATTAAATTAAATTAAATTAAATTAAAAACATGTTATAGTTGTTTCCTTCTCATTTTCCCTCTGAAGTTGTATTTGGAGTGATTCATATTTGTCAAATCTTTAATCGCTTATTTTCAAGACGCCATGTTGCAGGTCGATCGTCGTTTTCACCTCCGGGACACGCCCTCTGTGACATCGGTGACACGTGCAGGATCCGGCAGTGTTTTGTGCTGTCGTTTGGTACAAGTGGAAAAAAAAAACACTATGAAACTCAACAGTGACTACATTTTCCATTGATTTTTCTCATAGACTTTCTGGAAAAACAAAACAACAGCTTATATTTAAAGTTCAAAGCTTGAAGTTATTAAAACATTTACCAGAATCTTGCATTTTAAACGGCCTTATTGGACTTAAAACAACGTGTGATGGACATTACTGTAGTTAGCATGTAGCTCGTTAGCCTCCACTATGCCTTTTGAACTCTTGATATTAAATTTTTTCGAAAAGTCTACGAGAAAAATGAATGGAACCTGAGCCAGACGTGACTGTAGAGCTCCACTCAGCAGCGTGATCAGCAGATATCCATACGAAGCACCGGTTCTTTGTTGCGATGACGTTCACGGCGACGTCAGCTCCCATTGGGCGCCGCCGTTTTCCAACATGGAAGTCAGAGGATTTGTTTCAGTACAGAGCAGACACGAGCGCAATAGAGCGGCTTTAACCTAAATAATCTTTCTGTTATGGAACTACAGCTCTGTACATACTAAAAGAAAAGGCCGTGAACAAAATGGCAAGAAGTTCTCAACCTCCCTGTCCTAATTTGTGCAGCAGAAACAGTTTGAGTAACCGGTGATTCTAAAGTTATGAAATGACCAACACAGGTAGAAAAGTGGCTGTATCATCACCGTCTCATTTTACTTCTTCTCTTGTGATCAAGTTATTGTTCACTCCAAGCTAACTCAGCTACTACTGCGAGTACTGACAGATCTAACTCATGAACATAACAGAACTATCCCAGGTCTAATCTAGGGCTAAACCAGTAAAAAGTAAATAAATTCCACATTTTGAGGTCGTCTTATGGGTTTCAGAAAAGGGCTTGGTGCTGTCATTGCAACCACAAACGTCTTAAATGACATTTTCACAGCCCTCAATGACAAACCTGATTGTGTAGCTCTGTTTATTGATTTAACTAAAGTTTTTGGTGGATGAAACGTCTGAAACATACTGGGTTTGACATTGCTGCATATGATTGGTTCCAAAATTATCTTTCAAACAGAATCCAAGCAGCAGCAGCCAGTGAGTTTAAATCCAACGTTAATGTTAAGCAAAGGAGTTCCCCAAGGCTCAATTTTGGGCCCGTCACTGTTTACTGTATTTATTAATTCTATTGGTTGCAAGTTAAGAGAAAGCCTCATACATTTATATTCAGATGATGCTGTTTTGTGTTCAAGTTCTCCCTCTGTCGACCAGGCGATTTTAAGACTGCAGCAAGATTTTAATGAAATCCAAAATTTCCTCAAAAATCCCAAATTATCATTGACCAGCATCAATGCAACATCTTGGTGGAAAATTGATGCGACACTGGATGGAAATAAATCTTGTGACGTTGCAGAAGCTTACAAAATATTAGAGTGCGTGACCTTTTTTTGGTGGAGACTTTTTTTTTAGCCAGGCAGTGTATTTAAATTACCTTGAAGAGGAGGTATCTTTCATTTAGCCTTGTTCAGAATACAAGTCTGCAATTTCTAGATGCCTGAAGGTGCCACGTTTATCTGTTCAAACAGTCGTACACAAATATAAAGACCATGGGAACGTCCAGCCATCATCCCGCTGAGGAAGGAGATGAGTTCTATGTCCCAGAGATGAAAATGCTTTGGTCTGAGATGTGCAGATCAACCCAAGAACAAAAGAAAAAACCTTATGAAGATGATAAGACTGCACTGACAAGAAAAACTCCAAAAGAAACATCAAAAAGACAGATTACAGTTTGCAAATGCACACAGAGACAAAGACCTTGATTTTTGGAGACTAAAATTGAACCGTTCGGCCATAATGAGCATTGTTACGTTTGGGGGAAAACGGGAAACTTGCAAGCCTGAGAACACCATCCCAACTGTGAAACACGGGGGTGGCAGCATCATGTCGTGGGGCTGTTTTTCCGCAGGAGAGACTGGGGCACTTCACAAAATAAATGGTGTCATGAGAAAAGAACATTAGTTAGTTAGTTACTTTATTGTCCCAGTGGGGAAATTTGTCTTCACAGTCAAATCACACAGAGAAAAAAACGCCATACATACAAACAATGCCACACAAACACATCACATATATTGGACAAACACAAGGCAAGTAATTGACATTGTAAAAGTGCATAATGATAATTAGAGTTCCGTAGTCTATAAATTGTTCAAGTTAATAATGGCTGTGGGTATGAGACTATTTTTGGCTGTGGGTATGAGACTATTTTTGAAGTGTGCTTTATTACATCTGTATCGTCGTCCTGAAGGCAGTAGAGTAAAGTACCGGTGCAGTGGGTGAGTGTGGTCCTGTGTTATTATCTGTGCTATACGAGTGATGGCTTTAGAGTTTAACTGTGACAGACTGGGAGTAGGGAGACCAATGATTTTTGCTGCTAGGTGGGTTATTTTTGTAAATGAATTACGGTTTTTTAACTGTGAGCATGGTAAGAAAACATGGTGGACAGTACAGTAGGACAGGTTGGATGATGCTGGTGTACAGAATAAGCAGTAGATGTGATGAAACATGGAGTCCTTTTAACTTACGGATAACAGAAAGTCTTTGATTGCATCTTTTTGAAATGTCCAGAGTGTGAAAGTCAAAAGTCAGTTTATGATCAATCATTATGTGGAAATACTGAAACAACATCTCAAGACATCAGCCAGGAAGTTAAAGCTTGAGGACAAATGGGTCTTCCAAAGGGAAACAAAGACCTGAA
>NC_047132.1:30646314-30653814 GCF_009829125.3 Periophthalmus magnuspinnatus
AACAACAAGGAACAACGAGGGATGCTGAGGAACACAGAGAAGCACTGAGGAACAACGTGGAACACTGAGGAACAACAAGGAACAATGAGGAACGATGAGGAACAGCAAGGAACAACAAGGAACACTGAGGAACAACAAGGAACAACAAGGAACACTGAGGAACAACAAGGAACAATGAGGAACAACAAGGAACAATGAGGAACAACGAGGAACACTGAGGAATAACAAGGAACACTGAAGAATAACGAGGAACAACAAGGAACACTGAGGAACAACAAGGAACACTGAGGAGCACTGAGGAACAATGAGGATCATTGAGGAACACACACTGAAAAACACTGAGGAACAGAGACACACTGAGGAACGAGGAACACATACAACAAGGAACAACAAGGAACACTGAGGAACAACAAGGAACACTGAGGAACACTGAGGAACATAGACATACTGGGGAACACTCCTCCAGGCCACAAAACACCACATCACTGCTGCTGGGACTGTCATCAGGGAATCTAACTCAGACTGGAAAGTCGGCATTTAACTGCTCAGAACATTCACACCAAACAAAATGTTCAGATTAGACTTTTAAAAACAAGCAGATGTACAGGGACTTGGTGCATTTTAGACTGAGCTGTACATGTGTGTGCTGTGTCTGGAGTGGGCAGCTTGAGGAAGTAACAGCATGGAATTTGAGATAAAACTGCCAACCTTCTAGTTGAAGGGCTGTCACTAAACCCACTATGCCATTAATGTCTGTGAAGGTGCACTATGTAACGTTTCCTGGTTGTCTCCATGGAGGTGTTAGGGCTTTGTCTCGAATGTTCAAAAGTATGGCATTAATCTTAATATACACGTCCATGAAAACAAACAGGTGACACCAGCAGGCCAAGTTACAAGTCGGGTCTGTGGAGTCGCCCCGGTTTATAGAAAGAAAGTTGTGTTTTTTGATATATTTTAGAGTATAGTTTTTCATTCTGGATGTTTCATTGTAAAGTCTCCATAGAAACACATAATGTAGTCATGTAGTTTGTCTGTTATTTCCATTGTTATTTTCCATATTTTAACTTCTTTTTAACATGAAAACATTTACAGTGTTCCCTCGTTTATCGCGGGGATTACGTTCTAAAAATAACCCGCAAAGGGCGAAATCTTCGAAGTATCAGCTTTATTTTATGTGTTTTAAGGCTGTAAAACCCCTCACCACACACTTTATACACTATATACCTTAAAACATATTGCTGCTGTCGTTCTTATGTTCTTTTCCTCTTTCTTTACGTAACAAACCGAAGATGAATTTATTCCGTAATGGCGCCCTACAACCGCGTAACTTCTACCTTCCTTCAGCATGTCCAGAAGTCCAACTTTTTCTGCGATGGTTAGCGTCTTCCTCGACCGTTTGGGTGCGACCGCAAGTGCTTTTGTCGGCGCAGAACGTTTCATCGACATTGTGGGTTTTGTCGGGGAGAAAACAAATTGCAAACGTACAGCACTTCAGAGTCACACCGCGATCCAACGTTTATGTAAATTTGTCTGAACACATTCTGTACTGGACAGGAGACACGGCACGGAGGAGACTGATGGACAATGGTCTACAGTCCAACAGCCAATCAGGACACAGAACACAATGCACGATCATACGATGTAAAAAAGCACAAAAAAATGTAAAAAAAATGTTAAAAAAAATGTTTAAAAAAATGTAAAAATTGCACAAAAAATCTGCGAAAAAGCAAAAGATGAACCGTGATATTGTGAGGGACAACTGTATGGAAAAAAATCTACGTTGCTATACATAAATGAGTCTCTTAGTATCTGTTTGGTGCATACAGTTACACACCAGAGCCATGTTTAGTGCTATAACATCTGAAAACAGGGCTTCCTCTTCCACACCAACCTCGATCTGCGCATGTCCGCTCTTTGTATTTATGCATTCATGTTTATTTTACATCGCCCGTGTTCGTGTTCGAGGGGGGAGGGATGGAGAGAAGGAGGGTGGGAGGGAAAGAGGGAAGAAAAAGCATCCAGGTTCCACATCCAGTCAGGCAGCATCACGTCAGGGCCGCCTCAGTCACGGCCCCCCGGGGTAAGGCTGCCTACTGTGGGCACGAGCCGTGATGATTGTCCCCAGTGGCTCAATCGCACATGCGCTCTAATGTACACACACAGCACACTGGAGCACACTCTAACACCGTCATACCAACAAAGAGACACCAC
This sequence comes from Periophthalmus magnuspinnatus, assembly GCF_009829125.3. Lineage (NCBI taxonomy): Eukaryota > Metazoa > Chordata > Actinopteri > Gobiiformes > Gobiidae > Periophthalmus > Periophthalmus magnuspinnatus. The sequence goes on from NC_047132.1 coordinate 30,648,526, forward strand.
AGAGCAGCTACCGACAACGCAGCTATAGAATTATGCATTTATATCGGCAAAAGTCAAATTTGAGTTCCTGTTATAATGCGTCGGGAGCATGCACCGTCAGGCACGCGTTAGCATAAACACTATACCCACATGGAGCAGGGGTCACGCGCACGCAAAAGCACATTCATGCACAGAGATAAGAGAAATGCATTGTGGGTAAAGCTTAAAATAAGCATTGCTGTTCCTTCTGTCATCTTGGTGGTGCATAATGCAAAACTACTGTTCCATTTTAATGTCAGAAGGGTAAAAATACAAACATTCTGTAGCTGTAAATGGTTCCATGTTTTGTGGTTTTGGTTGTCTCCACCATAGACGGTATATAAACAGACAGAGCTAACCTGCTAGCCGCCGCTGTGTTCCAAATAGGACTCTTAAATTTGGTCTTAAATGTTCATGATAACCCGCGCTACATGATTCTGGTGTTTTTTATTTCGCTATTGCGTCTTTAACTTAAGATATGAACATTAATAAAAAACAAATCAGGCGTCGTCGTTCCTTGAGGTCGCACCCGCTAGCGTTAGCAACAGGTTTGATTGACAGAGTTGCTAAGCTCTGTGGGGCGTTACCTTTATCAGCTCCAAATTCACCGCTATAACTGCCAAATGAGCTGCATTTGACTGGAGCCGAACGCTATGGGCAGGGCCGGTCCCAGCTTTCAGGGGGCCCTAAGATGAATTTGTCTCTGGGGCCCCCTCCTTGCTCAGCTGTTGGTGATTCACATTTGACACATTCTGACTCTGCTCTCATCACTTTGACCAGTTGTTTTTGTGTTTATCTGACCAACATCAGACTGAAAACATCCAGAATGTCACAACTACCACAGACACAACAACAACACAAACATATAAGGGGAGGTCAAGATTTTTTTCTTCGTTTCTGGTGGATTTTAATGTGTTCCAGTTGGCGACAGTGGGCTTACATTTACATTATGTCGGGTCCTTGCTCCGGTGTAAACACAGAGCTGCCCTCACCTCTGCCCGACTCAAAAACAAATGTAGCAGCAGCAGATATTTTACTACTATAGATATAAAACAAATGTAATTATTTTAGGGGGATATTTAGGCTGCTGTAAACACACAATAAAACATTATATATTATATTATTTTCAAAATGTATGGGCTCTTGGGGGCCCTCTGGTGGCCTCGGGACCCTCAGCAGCTGCTTAATCTTCTTATAGTCTGAACCGGCCCTGGCTGTGGGTGACGTTACACTTAGTTCTTTATACAGTCTGTGGATCTGTCATCTATACGTTTAACAGCAGGGACCCCACACATCAGTGGTCACATTGCACAACCATTTTATTTCCCAAATGCTAAATACAAAAAGAGACCAAAGTAATGGAGGACAAAGGTCATTTGAGTGTAATGAGTCAGTGTTTATACAGAACACGCCTGGACTTCATCAGCTGTGGACCACATGCAGCCTGTAGTCCATCTATTTCAACATCTCCTCACAGCTGATGGTCCCAACTGCACTTGGCCCCGGTTCAGCTTGTCCAAATACACAGCATCCCTCCAGGGACGGCACCGCACTTGAAAGCGCTGGCGTCTTGGCTTGGGACAATGGAAAAAGTGTGGTTTTGATCACGAGAATCAGCCAGTAAAAGTGTCTCTGGCTGCACACACGACTCAGGAAGTGAAATTCTGCTGCTCCGAGGTTGTAGATGGTAAAGTGGTGGAGGAGAGGGCAGCGAGGGCCCATAAATCAAAAGAAAGAGCCCGAACTGAGAGAAATAGATGAGGGGGAATTGGCTGGAAAAGGAATAAATGAGGGGGGGGAAGGATCCATGGGCTGTGTCTCGCAGTTAATAAGACAATTCATCTGCTGTACTTGTGAACCCGCTGGCAGATTGGCATTATAAATACGCACTAAAGTCTAAAAGTGCAAAGAAGATATTTAGATTTTATGATATGGCAAATGTACAAAGCTCAAACTGCTGTAAAGTATCACGTTTGAGTGTGTTTTTTTTCAATTAAAGACGCATTACGTAGCTTTCCACTGCTGGCTTGTACCCTTGGAGATGCTATTGCTGAGCCTCGAATGTTCCACACTATGACATTCAACTTAAATATTTTGCATTTATTCATTTAAATGTTTTACTGCTCAAAATTTTTTCTTACCTACTGTGAATAGGGTTGCCTCTCCACAGATCTGGCTTGTAATTTGGCCCGGTGACACCCATACATACTTGCACGCTATGGAATGCTCCTGGTAAAGCGATAACATCTGCAATATGACAAGTATGTTTTTCACCCTCCACTAGAAATGTTACACAATATATCTTTAATTTAGGCTTGAATGAAGAAATGTAACACCTGTACATCATTCTTAACTTTATTCTAGTGCGCACACAATATTTTCTGACCTTTTGTAATAAATAAAATGGTACGTGATTACCGTATTTTCCGGATTATAAATCACACTTTTTTTCGTAGTTTGGCTGAGGGTGCGACTTATACTCAGATGTGATTTATATGTGAAATATGTTTTTATCTTCATTATTATGCATTTTTTGGCTGGTGCAAAGTATACTCCTGTCCGACTTATACTCAGATGCGACTTATATGTGAAATACACCTTTTTTTGCTTCATTATTATGTGTTTTTTGGATGGTGCGACTTATACTCCAGTGCAACTTATACTCCGATGAGATTTATATGCGAAATATATCTTTTTTTTCCTTCATTATTATACATTTTTTGGCTGGTGCGACTTATACTCCGGAAAATAGGGTATATAGTTTACATACACTATATTCCACTTTGTACATAGATGTAAATAGTGTGTGATTTTGTGAGATGATCTATTTATTTATTTTGTTTAACACTGACACTTTATTCTTATTGTATGACACTTTATTCTTATTGCACAATTTTATTCTTATTTAAATGACTTTTTATTCTTATTTTTAAATTCTATCCTGTGGTTGTGGCATCTGTTAACTAAGAGAATTTCCCTTCGGGGATCAATAAAAGTGATTCTGATTCTGATTCTGAAAAAGACACATATGTTGTTGTTGTTTTTTCACTCACTGTCTGACATGAAATCAGACTAAACTTTTCCTGTTTTAGGTCGATCAGGATTACCAAAATTATTTCTATTTGCTAAATGCCAGAATAATGAGAGAAGGATTTTTTAAAGACCGAAGTTGACCTACATTTCATTAGTATTTGGTACCATTTGCTTTAAACTGTATGACTCGGCTTAAATGTTTTGGATATGCTTCTACAAGTTTCTTACAATATTTGGCAGGAATTTTGGCCCATTCCTCTCGACAGAACTGGAATACAGTGGTCCCTCGTTTGTCGCAGGGGTTACGTTCTAAAAACAACCCGCAATTAGTGAAATCCGCGAAGTATCAGCTTTATTTTTGACTTTATTCTCTATGTTTTTGGCTGTAAAACCCCTCACCACACACTTTATACACTTTTCTCACACAGGCGTTAACATTTTCTCACATTTCTCTCTCGTTTAAACTCTCTCAAAGTTCAAACCTTCGTAGGCGCCTTTGAACGTTTCATCGACATTGTGGGTTTTGTCGGGGAGAAAACAAATTGCAAACGTACAGCACTTCAGAGTCACACCGCGATCCAACGTTTATGTAAATTTGGGTCTGTTGTTTAAACTTCTGTCTTGAGCTGTAATTCGGTCTAATCTGTGTTGGTGTAGATTAGCGCAGAAGCCGTGGCGGGGTCTCGTTCGCAGGGAGGATTGATGGTCTAAACTTAGATGCAAGCGGATTGGCGAATGTTTTAGGTAGTGCTGAGGGCACAGCTCTCCCACTTAAGTACCTCCGTAAATCCTCACTCAGCGCTTTAAAATCCACTAATTTATAATGAAATCTGACAGAGGAGCATCTTTAGTAACTCAACTGTCAATCAAAGTTCGAAAATAACTCCCTGCGTTTGTGTGGGCGGAGCTAAATTTACTCCACAACATCTGTTTTGTGTTTTTTATGGAGTTTAATCTGACACACACACGCACGTTTTCTGAGAACTGGTACTTAAATGCAAGTACTCGGTGTTGTTACTCAAGTAAAAGTACAGATACAGAGGTAAAAGTATCACATGAAAAGTAAAATTATTTAAGTACCTGTTTATAAATGTACTTTAAGAGTAAAAAGTAAAAGTGTTGTTCATTTGTTAAAGTGTAAATCTGGTGATATTGATTCAAAATGAGACATATTTTGGTCACACAAATCAATTTCTTATGTTTTTGTCATGAATTTTGTGTGTTTATTTTTGTTTTGGTCAAAGCCGAAGCTTGAACTCATACACTTTAGTCAGGATGTTTCCACGAACAAGGTAAAAATAATCCCTCAAATCAAAAGAAAAGTACTTTTACTTTTTGGTCCAGTTCAAAAATGTAGTGGAGTAGAAAGTACAGATACTGCTCTCAAATGTAGAGAAGTAAAAAGTATCTACGGTAAAATCTACTTAAGTTAAGTACAGACACATAGAAATTCAGAACAGTGCTTCCAGGGCCGGTCCTAGGTTTCAGGGGGCCCTAAGCTGAATGTGTCTCTGGGGCCCCCTCCTCTCAGGGGCCCTGGGCTGAATGTGTCTCTGGGGCCCCCTCCTGGCTCAGCTGTTGATGATTCACATTTGACACATTCTGACTCTGCTCTCATCACTTTGACCAGTTGTTTTTGTGTTTATCTGAACAACATCAGACTGAAAACATCCAGAATGTCACAACTACAACAGACACAACAACAACACAAACGTATAAGAACAACACAAACGTATAAGAACAACACAAACACATAAGAACAACACAAACATATAAGAACAACACAAACATATAAGAACAACACAAAAATATAAGAACAGAACACAAAAATATAAGGGGGGGTCAAGATTTTTAAAATTCTAGACTTTTTTTTTTTTGTTTGTTTCTGGTGGATTTTCATGTGTTCCAGTTGTGTGTTCAGTTGTGTGTTCAGTTGTGTGTCCAGTTGTGTGTTTCTTACATTTACATTCTGTCGGGTCCTTGCTCCGGTGTAAACACAGAGCTGCCCTCACCTCTGCCCGACTCAAAAACAAACACAGCAGCAGCAGATATTTTACTACTATAAATATAAAACAAATGTAATAGTTTTAGAGGGATATTTAAGCTGCTGTAAACACACAAGCCCTGTGTCCAATAAAACTTCACATATTATATTATTCTCAATATGAATGTATGGGCTCTTGGGGGCCCCCTGTTGGCCTTGGGGCCCTAAGCAGCTGCTCAGTCTGCTGATAGTCT